>NW_028090025.1:1012593-1279541 GCF_014824575.4 Sturnira hondurensis | reverse complement strand
TCCCCTCTAGTTTCTGGTAGCTCATTGTGAGCTCTTTGAATTTCCTGATAACTAGTGCTTTGAATTCAATATCTGATAGCTGACTTGCCTCTCTTTCATCTAACATTATTTCTGAGACTTCCACCTTTTCTTTCATTTGGGCATTGTTTCTTTGTCTTCCCATTGCTTATGAGACTCTTCTTGTTAGCTTCAGCTTCTTAAATTGATCTGTTCTGACTCCCTAGGTTTATGGTGTGAACTTTTGTGGTAGAATTCCTGTGAAATTCAGTGGTGCAGTCTCCTGCAGGTATCTTGATGTTCTCTGCTTCCACCTACTCCTTTCTTTGTGTGTGTGTGATCAGAGTTTCTGGGCTCCCGCTGAGTCCTCTGTGGCAGACGCCCCGACGCTGGCCATAGACAGAAGCCTCCGGGCCCTGGAAGCTGCGGCAGCAGCAGCTCCGAGGTCTTTAGGTGCAGGCCAATGGCTGCTGGTCCTGCCGCTGCTGCCTTTGACTTTACTCTGGGGTGCCTGGCTCCTGAGGGCAGCCAACCCTGCCGCTGCCGCTTTTGTCTTTACTCACAGGTGCCGGGGTCCCAATGAGTCCTCTGTGTCAGATGCCGCTGTCGCTGGGCACAGGCGAAAGCCTCTGGGCCCTGACCGCTGAGGCAGCCAAGGCTCCAAGGTCTTTATGCGCTGGCCAATGGCTACAGTCCTGCCTCAGCCACCGCTGCCGCTGCCGCTGCCCTTGACTTTTCTCAGGGTTGCCGGGCTCCCGATGAGTTCTCCGTGGCAGATGCCCCTGTCACTGGGCACAGACGGAAGGAAGCCTCTGTGCTCCAACCGCTGTGGCAGCCACGGCTCTGAGGTCTTTTTGCGCCTGCTAATGGCTCCGTAAACTTACTTTTGTCCCACCCTGTAAGCTGAAAAGATAGTTACTGAAACATATTTATATCAGCAATACTTTAGCTATACAAAATTAACTTAAGAGTTAGGAGTTCATTTTCTTTTTTGTTTTGATAGCTTTTCTTTTTATTTTTTCTTTTTTTAGGATTTTATTGATTTATATTTAGACACAGGAGAAGGAAAGGAGAAAGAGAGACAGACATGTGCCCTGAGTGGGAATTGAACCAGTGACCTTTTAGTTTGCAGGCCTGTGCTCAGTCCACTGAGCTACACCAGCCAGGGCCTGATAGCTTTTCTATTATGTGTATCTGGAAAAAAGTATTTCTTCTAACACTATGGATGCAACTAGAAAATAAAGAGCAAGACAAATACATTTAAATTAAGTCTATTTTTTATCCCTTCTTTTATAATTTGAGGAAATAAGCTTTTTATATTATCTTCTAGCCATCTGGAGACTACAAGAGATGATTTGATTGTAGAAGACCCCTTGGTAATTTTATTACTCTGAATTTAGTGTTAAAATTTGGAGGAAGAAAATAACAAAAGGGCTTTTATGTGAATAATGAGTGTGTAACATGTAAAGTGGCATTATATGTATATGGACCCAGATTAAAAATAAAATTATAACATAGGTACCTAAGTATAGGAACACTTTTGTTCTTGGCTATCTCATTAAGCATAGTGACTATACAACACATTTAGAATAAACAGCACAAAGAAACACAACAATAAGTAAAAAATTAAGCTTTTCCTGAAGTGAAGAATTTATGAGTAGGAAAAGAAGCATTATAAAAGAATACAGTTTAACTATTTTGAAATGAAAACATACATACAGGTGAGACATATTACACCTTTTTGCTATCTGAGTAGAGTATGTGAAAACACACATCTATATGATGTTATTGTGAGAACAGATTTTATATTCAAAGATTATTTTTTGTTTTAGTTATTTAATGCTATCCTTTTTATTACTCTTAGGTTGTTCTTATTTAAATTAGTGTACCATTATAAGTATATATTTACACATATGGACTAGATGCACACAAATACATATTATAGAAATGTTTAAACTTGAGTTTGACATTTAATCTGAACTTTAGAAAAAGTAAATATTTTTATATGTAAAACTCTAAATAAAATATATTGCATTGTGACTTGATATGTTTGATTCTCTGTGTTTATGGATTCTGATTTTCTTAGGAATTTTCCAGGTACCCCCCAAATATTTGCTTATTATTTTCAAGGTCTCAAAGTCAATTAGAGAACTTAGAAATTAAATTTAGGTTGGCATTCAAGAAAAATACAATCATTGTTAGTATTAAAATTTGACTTTATAATAATACAGAGAAAATTTATATTATAGTCCAAATGGAATAATTGTAGGCCCACATATTTTGAAGCAATGTCTGAAGTTGGCAAGAATCAATCCTTTAGTTAAAAACCTGCCTTACTACAATTTAGTTTCCCGTTTTAAACATTTAATGGGAGTAATGGTACGTTTACTGAGAGGTGAAATCAGTATATAGATTATAATCCCAAACTGTTGCCAAACTCAAGGAGTTTGTTTCTTGGGGTGTTCTATTCAAGAAGATGTGGTTGTAACCATTTGGTTTATTCACTTGCAGCAATAAAGGAGGTAGGATTAACATGCAAAACTGTCTTCCTCAATGGAAGCATAGCCACTGTTAATTACACTGTTTGGTCAATTACATGCTGATTTCTTCTTTGCAGTTAGCTATACTTCTCTGGTTGAGCTCCTGCCAAGCTAATTTCTTTACAGCTGCATCTAGAGTACACTGTGCTACATTTTAACATTTAGCATGAATAGTCTTTAGTAAGAATGGTTCAGACTTTCATGCCCTTATTCTGACAAAACTACACAAATCAAGGAAAAGACAAGTGAAAGGGCTATGTGGGTTATGAGTCCCATAAAGCAGAGAGCTCCACATAGTTTTTAATTATCTCTATAGTTTTTAATTATCTCTAGTGTAAAAAATTTGGACATCCCCAAAGTTTGTATTTTTATAAGGTATATGATGTCTATGCAGAATGTATTCAGCCAGGTAACATGAAAAATAGAGGCAGTTATGGAAGAAGAGACAGGACACAAGAAATATTGTACATAGGACAATGACACCTCAGTCCCCTTCAAAGTAGGCACCTTGGAACATCACACAGTTCTCCCAATCACCATCAGCTGTCCCATTGTATTTTCCTGAATCTTATCCATGGTCTGAAATCTCGTCCTTTTCAATGGCATTTCTGGTTTTGGGAAAAGCTAGATTGAATGGCGCCAAATCTGGGCTGTAGGGAGACTGAGTCACCTAGGTGATATGATGTTTCACCAAAGTACTGCACAAGACGTGATGCATGAGTGGGCGCATTGTTGTGATGAAGCTGCCAGCCACCAGTTGCCCATAGCTGTGGCCTTCTGAATCATCCCAATAGTTTCTGCAGAGGAATGTTCAATCTTAATGCAAAATTTGATGCAGATTCATTGCTCTACTCACTCAGTCATTTTGAATGCAGTGACCACACAGTACATATGCTCACTCAATAGTGTCTACTGCCCCCACTGACTATAGTAAAGTCATCGTTATTCACGCATCACATCCAGGATACTCTCCTTGGCTGCCAGGTCACATTGATTTTGCACAAAAAATTCTCATTATATCAGCAGTGGTTAGAGTTATTCTGAACAGACCTCATATAGTAATGGGCCATATATATCTTCAGATTCTGTTTTTCCTTTCTCCTATTATTGCTATGTCTTCATTAGCCTCTTGCTATACACCTAATTAAGTTAGTGCTAAACACTTTTAATCATTGTAACTTTGTTTACATGTCTTCATATATGACAGTGTTAGTCTTTCTTTACTTCTTCTTTAAATTTTTATCACTTTTTAATTTTTTGAATATAGTTGTCTCCATTTTCCCACCATCACTTTGTCCCCCCAACCCTGACCCTTAACCCTACCCTACCCCTCTTTGGCTTTGTCCATGGGTCCTTTATACATGTGCTTTGACAAGGTTTCTTAATGACACTCCTTTTTCAGAAGTTTCCTAGAAATTTATGGATGTTTCTCATTATATCAACAATGGCTGCACTTTTTCCAGACAGATCTTGTATAATGTACCAAACTACAAATAACTTATTATGAGCATTTAAAATATTTATAAGTAGAAGCCCATAAATAAATCAAGATTAAAAATTGAATTTTAAATATTTACTTCCTCCACTCCACTGGATAGTTTGAACGTGTGCTTGAGTATACATAGTTCTCCGAGGAGAGCGTTTCTCTACTAACAATTTAGATGTGCCACTCTGCTACTTAAAGCTCTAGATGTTGTCTGTTAACTTTTATAATGTTCAACTTTAAAGGATAATGTCAAATTTCCCCCCCAAATTTAATTTAAATAAATACTTCAGCAGTGTATGGACTTTTCAGTTGCTCCTTATCCTCACCAGCATTTGTTATATACATGTTTTATATTTTGGTGTGTTTGTTTTCTATGTTCCATTGGTTTCTTTTAAAATATTTCAATGCTAGGAACCTAAGTAGCCTAATGGATAAGGCATAGGCCTCCTAAAATATTTTAATACTAAAGAAAAGTAAAATAGTAACAACTATAAAAGAGCAAACCTCAGAGAACCTTTTTGTTTTGAATAGCAATTTTTCAAGGTCTTATGATTTTAAAGAGCAAAGTTTGTCAGTTCTCTGTTCCCAATGTTGCTATGTTTTAATGAACA
Source organism: Sturnira hondurensis (assembly GCF_014824575.4). Classification (NCBI taxonomy): domain Eukaryota; kingdom Metazoa; phylum Chordata; class Mammalia; order Chiroptera; family Phyllostomidae; genus Sturnira; species Sturnira hondurensis. Next base: position 1,274,907 of record NW_028090025.1, on the reverse strand, counting down.
ATGTTTGTTAATGTTAAATCCTTGACAAGCAGTAGAACTGATTCCACAATTTTGCAGAGATTCTCATGAAAAGAAACTAGTTTTATAGAGTTGCTGCATTGAGAAGCTTTCAATTTTGAAATAGTTATAGAGATTTTGAGAAAATGTGCTATTAAACATCATATGAGGCATTACAAGACCAAAATGAATAGACTTTAATCTGGAGAGAACAAAATGCTTTGTAAATTAATAGAGCCTCAGGAAAAGCTGACCAGAATTTTCCTCCACTTCTGTTAGAATGGAACAAAATAATCTTGCTTTCCCAGTAATGTACATAAACATTTACAATTGTATCATATCTTGAAAATAATTTTAAAATTATAATAAAATAGTGTAGCAGATAAAACCAAAATGCTAGCCTTATTAAGGGAGGGAAGTGAATTGCAGGATACAGCTCATTTTGAGAGTGAAATGGGACTAGTAGAACCCCAGACTTAGGCAAATTATGTATCTATCAGCTTAAAGATTTGTCTACTCTAGAAGAAGCACAGAGAGGCTTCAAGTTGCATTACTGGAGCTTTATGCACAAGGAAAGTAAATATCAGGAGCAGGAAGGAAGTTTTGAACTGTCTATACATCTCCTTTGTTGAGTTTTCTACTCTTGTTCACTTATTGAAATAAAAGAACTAGTTTAGGGATATTTTAAATATATTTTATTGATTATGCCATTACAGTTGTCCTATCCCCCCGTTTCATTTCCCTCTACCCTGCACACCCCTCCCCCACTACTCCCCCCTTTAGTTTATGTCCATGTGAAACAAGTTGTTTAGATTCTATATTTCCCATACTATTCTTGTCCTGCCCCCTGTCTATTTTCTACCTACTGTCTATGCTACTTATTCTCTGTACCTTCTCCCCAATTCTCCACCTCCCACTCTCCTGTTGCTAACCCTCCATGGGATCTCCATTTGTATGGTTTCGCTCCTGATCTAGCTGTCCTCTTAGATTGCTTTTGTTTTAGGTGTGGTTGTTAATAACTGTGAGTTTGCTGTCCTTTCACTGTTCATATTTTTATCTTCTTTTTCTTAGATAAGTCCCTTTAACATTTCATACAATAAGGGCTTGGTGATGATGAACTCCTTGCACTTGACCTTATTTGAGAAGCACTTTATCTGCCCTTCCATTCTAAATGAAAGCTTTGCTGGGTAAAGCAATCTTGAATGAAGGTTCTTGCATTTCATGAATTGGAATACTTCTTTGCAATTCCTGCTTGCCTGTAAGGTCTCTTTTGAGAAATCAGATAACAGCCTGATGGGCACTCCTTTGTAGGTGACTGTCTCCTTATCTCTTGCTGCTTCTAGAATTCTCTCCTTCATTTTAATCTTGGCTCATGTAATTATGATGAGCCTTGGTGTGTTCCTTCTTGGGTCCAGCTTCTTTGGGGCTCTCTGAGCTTCCTGGATTTCCTGGAAGTCTATTTCCTTTGCCAGATTGGGGAAGTTCTCTTTTATTATTTGTTCAAATACGTTTTCCTTATTTGTTCAAATAAGAGGAAGAGCAAACTTGTTGCTCTTCCCCTTCCCCTTCTGGTACCCCTATAATTCAGATGTTGGAGCATTTAAAGATGTCCTCGAGATTCCTAACCCTATCCTCATTTTTTGAATTTTTGTTTCTTCATTCTTTTCTGTTTGTTTTCTCTTCCTTCTAGTCCACTCCATTGATTTGAGTCATCACTATTTGTTCCCTGTGCATTTCCCTTCATTTCAATTAGTTTAGCCTTCATTTGTTCCTCTAATTTGTGAATAAAATCAGCCAATTCTGTGAACATCCTTATCACCAGTATTTTGAACTGTGCATCTGATATGTTGGCTATCTCTTGGTCACTTAGAATTATTGGCTCTGGAGCTTTGAGCTGTTCTTGAGCCATAATGTTTTGGTCTGTTCACACCTGTTAGGTATGAGGGGCAGAGCCTTAGGTATTCACCAGGGTGGGGCGACCCAGTCTCTGGGTTGTGATACTGTATGTGAGGGTGGGGTCAGAGAGGGGCAATAGCATTTGTTCTTCTCTCTCTCAGATTTTGGGCCCCTCTGCTGCTTCCTGCAAGCAAACATGGCCCCCCTGGTGCCAGCTTCCAGGTATGTGGGCCTGTTCACCCTCCAGGACCCTGTGGATCTCTCCAACAAACTCTGTGTAAGCCTGGGAGCCTCTCCCGGCACCTGGACTCAGAAAGTTTTTTCAACTGGTGTTTTCAGGCTCTAATTTCCATCACTGGGGCCCTAGCCTGAGGGGTCTGTCTCACTGCTTGCTCCTTTGCCTGGTTTATTGGTCTGGCTGAAGGGTTCGTTGTTGTTGGACTTCCATACAGTTCAATTTTCTGTATTTTGGTTGTGTTTTTGTACTAAAACTTTGTTGTCTTTAAACTTGGTTATGTGAGGAGGTACAGTACTTCCACCTATGCCTCCATCTTGGCCAGAAGTCACAATATTTTTATTTATACAATCATATGCACTGAAAATAATATCTAAGTTTGTTGTTGACTGTTTTTACTTTGGCCTGTTGTGATTTTAATATATATATATATTCTGGCATTTTTTTATTATAGAATTTGTTATTACCAAATCATAAGCATGTGATTCTGTAATGTCATAGTTAGGCACACCATATGACATTTTACATGAAGTGTTCAAATTAAAATTATAAATTATTACTCCCATATTATTACCCTACCAATCACAGTCAAGCAGGCCTTACTTCTGCTTGTCCCTGTGTGTGTGCGTGTGTGTGTGTGTGTGTGTGTGTGTTGTTTTCAATTTCAGGATAGTCAGATTTTGTTTGATGATCTTTCTTTAGAAATGACTGAAGGGAGGAAGTATTAGAATAATTGAGTAAAAGGAGACACATTATATCCAGGTTCAGATTAAAAATGATAAAAAATTAATTTTACCTAAAAGAATGTATTAATTCACTCTATTCACAATCAAGACACATCGCATGCCTTTTTTATTTTTAGTGGAGTTTGACTTGACGGTAGTATATTTACTGGGGATAAAGTATGAGAGAAAGCCTGAAAAAATATGTAAGGAATATTTTAACTGCATCTTTATGATATGAAAAAGGGATTTACTACCATTTACTTTTTTTTCGGGAAGTTGCCCACCCTAAGGGTTTGAATGGAAATGCAACAGATGCAGGTTGCCATTACACTTTAAAGTTCTTTAAAAGAAATATTTCTTTCCTTTAACTGTATTTTGGTTTAACTTGGTGATTCTCCTACTAAATGAAGGAAGGAACTCCTGCTTTGTCCATCAAGCCAAGAGGGCAGGGCCTCCTCTAGTTGAGAAGCATGTGAGGGAGCCTCCCTGGGCAGTCTTAGGGGAGGAGCCCTGTTACACCAGACTTCAGAAGCTTCTACTAAAGGGCAGAAGCCTGGGGATAATGCTGTTGTAAGATCTAATTTTTATCAGAGATTTCTGGAGACTTTGGAGTAAAGGTGAGAAGAGAAGGACTGTTGCTTTGGAGTAGTGTGACAAGAGTGTTATTTTGTGAGAATCATTGTTTCTGTAAGGGAATTAATACCTGGATTTCATATTTTTCCAGATATTTCAAAAGTCCATATTTGACAAGTTGGGGAGGTGGTGATCAGATTACACCTGTGGAAAAATTACCTCATGGGATTGCAAAAACTGAACTTTTGAATACAGTGTTTTATGTTTCCATCAAAAGGCAGTGGTAACAGAGATAAATAATGAACCAGAACTTGAGAAATTAATCTTCCTTACTTTGAAAATAAGATTGTGATAATCCCAAATGAAAAATGAAGTTAGTTGGAGGTGTTGGCTTTTTATACTACTTTCCTTGTGTTTATTATGTTTCTACCAAAATATGTTTCAGTGGTTTGTATAGTAATAACCTGAAGTACTCTATAACTGTGGAGATTAAGTACTTGTGAGAATCTAAAGCTTGGTTATTTGTCAGGGGATACTTAATGTTTAAAAGAATTTCTGGTTTACAGATGTGCAAAGGATGACCTTTGTCTACATCTCTACCTATCTATCAAAAGAATGATATGTTTCTATTTGTATTACAAAGTGAAAATATTTGAAAATCGTAACCTAAAGAATATTAGACATATATTAAGATGATAAAACACAACAAACAATATATCTAGTAATAAAGGATATATAAAGGGAAAAAGAGAGGAAATTTTCCACTTTTTTCTTCCACATTTTAATTAGCATGTAGTACCTATGTCAGCATAAAAATAATAGCAATGGTAATTTTAAAATATGGGGAAAAAACTACCTTACCAAAAATGTGTAAACACAAAGAAACACAGAAAGATGTTCAAATGTGTTGGTGAATATCTATAATTTTAAACAATATATGCATATATATTAAATGAGAGGGAAAATCAAAAGGATTAGACTCAAATATAATCAGTAAACAGCTCAGGGTTTAGAGTACTGATGGTATATATTGTCTTCTTTAGATTTTGTGTACCTTTAGATTTTTCTGGAGACACGTAATGGAGTCAAAAGGGAACAATCCATTCTGTTAATAGACATTTAAATAGATACCCCAACGCACTGCATTGTCTCTAGGTGAAGGTGGATTTTTCTGTGGATCTGAGAACACTGGCTGTGTGGTTGTTTGTGCTTTTCTTGCACTTCAAATATTTAGACTATATCGGAAACTTTGGTTGAAGCAGAGATATTTATTTGTATTTTATGTGCTTTTGAGGAAATAGTTGAAAATATATTTAAACACTTTGGGATAGTCATATAGGACAGCGAATGCCTAATGTTTAATAGCTTGCAGCTGTAAAAAGAATAGCATTCATTTATTTGGTTTGATTCCCTGTTTCCTTTTGAATATCCTAGATTTATGTCAGAGATGCACATGACCTAGGGAATCTGCATATGAAGCCCACTGAGGCCCAGAAAGTTGGTACGACCTTAGAAATGTAGAGCAGGGAGAAGCAGCTAGAGTAAGAATCACAGTAACTAGATCACAGGGCCAGACTGTCCATGCTCTACTTGACATTGAGTGAAGATTTTCCTGTTTCATGAAATATGAAATGTTTAACATTAAAAACATCTTGAGAACTTCAGGTATAATTCATTTTGCTTCCTGCTCTGCAGCTGTAGCATTTTAAATTGAAAGCCAGATTTCATAGTAAAATCATGGTAAGTGGAGACTTTGAGGTACATACTATTTTGCATCATGTTCTGCCACCATAATGTTTTATAATTAAAGGCCATAGCTTCTAGCTTAGGGAAAAAATGTTCATGTGTTAAACCATGATGAAGAAATTGTGCAAGAGGCTCTTCAGACATTTTGAAGTTCCAGCAAGTGGCCTGACACTCCAATCCTTGACAGCTATGCTAGGTTATCACCACATACTAGATTGTATAGTTACAAAGATTTCTGTAAGGTTTTATGTCCTTCCTTAAGTAGACATATGTATACTCTCTTGAATAATTATTTTGTAGTGATTTGACATATTAGGGCCTTTCCTAACAACCATCAACATTCTCTTTAAGTCATGCTCGTTTTTTTCTTTTAATCCAATTATTTATTTATTATAGTTATTTAATTATTTTTCAAGTACAGTTTTCTGTCTATTAGTCCCATACCATCCCACCCCCTTCAAATCATGCTCTTAATGAGGTTGTTGGTAGTGGACCCCACTATCAGTGTCCATGAGATCTTTCTTTGCTTTGGACAGAGAGGGCAGGTATAACAGCTTAGAAAACATTAAAACTTAGCATTTCCTCATGATATCCCAGTGGGATCCAAAAGGCACAACTTACCCAGGAACAAAAATAATGTCCCTGACACAGAGAAATACTCTCTCACATACATTCCCTTCTCATAGTACAACAGAAATAGTAAAAAAAGAGGATACTTGTTTTGTGTTATCATAATACCTCTTTTCTGTTTTGTTCCCCTTGCCCCAAATAAGTTCCATTTATCTGACCTTTATCAGATACCTATTGTTTATTATGATTTCTATCTTGTTTTCATTCTAATTCTCCATATTCTTTTTTCAAGCTATTTTGTGAAGTTTCTGAAGAAGAAGCTATAATGAATGAGAACCATTTACTAGCCCTAATGCAATAGAGTTATGGGCTCCTCAAAACACTGCTTTTCTAGAAAAACAGGCAGCGAAAACCAGACAGGTGACTTAAGGATTTTTCCACCATATTTCTCATTTGATTTCTTGTCTATATCCAAATGCATTAATTGAACATGAGCAACTTCAGTATTCCTTTGGTTAAGTTAGGATTTCTTTTCCTCTTTTCCCATTCTTTCTCTCTCATTTGTCTCTTGCTTCACACTTAGCTATTTAACTCTTTTTTGTTATTGTACCATGAAATATGGTTTAATATTTAGACAACCTAAGTTAATATCAGAGATGTACATGACTCATGCATCTTTCTTAACTATGCTATCTTGTATGAGAAGATGAAAACTCAGCATTGTCAGGGATTTGAAAGTTTTCTCTCCACTTAGATAATAAAGGTCTCAAACCCAGAACTGTCTGCCTGCCTACCTATTTGAACACTTCAGAAACAACTCTGTTTTAATGCCTCTATGACAGACTCTTAAAGACAAGATATTGGGTTCTTCTACCAGAAATCTGTATCTCCTCATCAAAGAACCCTTGATGTCCTTTATTCAGATTGGTTTCTGGAATAATTTTTAAGTACAATGACCTTTCTGTTATGTGTTTCTGAAAGAATGTTGGAGTCTTTCTTTAGAGTTCCCAATGCAGACAGTTTTATTTGTTTTCACTTGTCAATTACAGGAAGAGCTGTGTCATACTGCAGATCTTTTTCTCTAATCTGAATAGTCAGATGGTAAGAGATAGGAGTCATGTTTACTAGTTCACTCTAATAATGCAATGGATTGTGAGTGTGTCATCAACTTTAATTATATATTTTTTATTTTTAAACTCAGCATTATCTTATGATAACTAATACTCAGAATGATACTTTGGCAATTATAGGCAATAAAAAATTAAGTCTTAATTTCTTGAACACTTTGTGAACAAAAAAAGCTCGATAAAATGGATAGAAATGTTTTTGCATATTGAATTAGCAATTGCAAACAATAAAAGCACAAGAACAAGGAGTTGTCTGTTTTAAAGGAGATGGAATGAAATGGGCATGTCTCTGTATAACAAATTATTTTTTAGCCTCTGTCCAGGTATAGCTACATCTGAAAGGGAAGGTATTGCCAAGCCCTGCAGCACAAAGACACAGGTCATAGCTACACTATAGCCAAGTGAATGCTATCATGAAGATAAGGTCAATGCAAAAGATAATGAAAAAGATAATTTTTATTTTGTGTGGGAATGTGTATATATGTAAAAGATAGAGAGTTAATAGATAACTATGGTAGTTACTGAAGATGATTGTAGTTCACCAATGTGTTCACTAGCAGGGACATGAGATTAAACAATACTCAATCTGAGGTTATATTCACTAATGTCCTCAGATCTGAAAGTGAATGATATCCTTAGCTCCATCAAAGAGGTGGTATTCCAAAACCAGGAGACAGAGAGTACTGGTAGAAACAAAACACATCCTTCTCTTTGGGGTCAGATAGACTTTGATTTTGTCTCGCCCTTCGCCCTCTTCACATCTTTGTAATCTTGCACATGAGAAAAAGTACCCATTTCATCAATCCTTTGCCAACTCACCATTGCAATATTTCTTTGCTTCTTTCTAAGTCAAATTAGGTAGAAAATGAAATGTTGTTTGTATTTACATTTCTTTTACTATTAGGGAAGCTCAGTGTCTTTTATGTATTGTTCACTTTTAATCTTTATTTGAATGTTTGTATTTTCAGGAGCCCCTATAAATAACATGTCCCTTTCTTCACTTGACATATGGATATTTAAAAAATGATGTTGCAGATGGAAGCCAAGATGTAATCTTTTGCACAAAGGGATGGCAAATTGAAAGACAGTGGTTATCGAGAGATTTAAGTGGGACTTATAACAACAAATTTAAACAAATTTACCAAACAGCCTAGGGACTTAAAACATATAAGAAGAACAGAGATACCTATAGTTGTATTACATAAATTTGCTCACAGAGAAGTAAATATCAGGACCAGGGAAGAATTACGCCCTCAGAACATTGTGAATTGCCTATTGATGTCCTTTGCTCATTTTTAACTTTGTGACTTATTTCTTATTAATTTTTAATAGCTGCTTTAGATTAGAGATTGTTTTTAATTTAAAGGTTTTATCAAGCGCTGGCTGGGTAGTTCAGCTGGTTAGGGCATTGTTCATAAATGCCAAGATTGCATGTTTGATCTCAGGTCAGGGTACATACAAGAATCAACCAATGAATGCATAAATGAGTGGGACAAGAAATCTCTCTCTTCTCAATGTATAAAAAAATTAAAAAGTTTTGTCAAATTATTCTGTTTTTAACTTTGGTTTACTGTGTTTTTACCATAGTTTTTTTCAATTTCATTATATTCAGATACCTGTTTTCTATAGGATTTTGATTAATTTTTTGTTGGAGAAATTATTTTACTTCAAAAAACTATGAAATATATGAAATGTTCTAAAGGATGATTGAGACAATCTGAGTAAAAAGAAAGACATATCATGTCCCAGGGCCACAAGAATTAAAATTGTAGAGATTTAATTCTTCACAAAATTATGTATTAATTCACTGCAATCACAAACAAGAATGTAACACATTTTTTTTACATTTTTAATTTAATTTTCTCAATTTAATATTCTTTTGAATTATTTTCTGGAGTGCAGAATAATGATTACACAATCATATACTTTACAAAGTGTTCCCCTGATACTTGACCAGCTAGCTGTATCTTAACATCTTCGTAAAAATAAAGTGCCAGAAAGTGCAAGAAAGATATGTAAGAGATATTTTTAAATGGGTCTTTATAGTATGACAAAAGGATTTGCTACTTTTCAGGAAATCACCTACCCCTGTGTTTTGAACGGAAATTAAAGGGACACATGTTGCGATTTCGTTTTGAAATCCTTTAAAAATGACCGTTTTTCCCCTTTAAGTGAATTTCAGTTGACTTGGCGATTCTCCTCCCTCTAATTGAGGGAAAGGCCCCCTGCCTTCCCCATCACAGGGAGGGGGCGGAGCATTCTCAGAAGCTTGGAAGAGAGCCTTTCCTGGCCCATCTTGGGGGAGGGGCTGTATTTCACGAGGCTGCAGCTGACAAGAAGCTTCAAGGTAATGGCTGTCTTAAAGCTAGTTATTTTCTGGGATTCTTCGGGCTGTGGTATTATGGTGGAAAAACAATAGATTGTTGACTGTGAGAGGTGGGAATGAAATAGGGTTTTGGGGAAATTGCTGTTATTGTGACAGAGTCAACCCCCAGAAAATTTAGTTTCTCCCGATATTTTCTGAAGTCCACAGTGTGGGAATGGGAGATCAGATTACCGCTTCTAAATTAAGACTTCAGTGAGGCATGCTGTTCCTGTTAATTTTTTACATGGCATGCCGTGTTTCTATCTCTTTATTACAGAGTTTATTATATTTTGATGTAAACATTTTACACAAAATTACTGATAAAAATGTAAACATAAAAAGTGACACATACAAACATACATATAAATATACACAAACATGAAAGGTATCCAGATATGCTGCTGAGTGATAGCATATGTGTGTTTGTGTGTGTGTGTGTGTGTGTGTATGCATTTTCCTTAAGGAGAGAACTAGAATCCTCTCTTAACAGTCAGCATCTCTGGAACATTCAGATCACTGGGTGTTTCAAAATATATTTTTATCCAGTTTCAACATTTTTAGAATTGATTTATTCTATGATCGTTTTTTATCATTAGAAGGACAAAATGAAGCTGAAACAGTACCCCCTTTTGGTTTCAGACAAATAAACATTCATAGACATACACACATACAGACAGACGTGCAAACGTACCCCCTTGTTTGGTTTTTGCCAATAGTGGAAATTTTCCTGGATCTGATCAAGCCCATAGTCTGGTTGCCGTGTTGGCTACAGCCCTGCATGCATCCTCCTTGCAACTCATTCTTTCAGACCCACAGGTATGGCAATCGTCAGCAAGAACTGTCTTTATATTTTAAGTTTAAGAGTGAGGCAGAGAGGGAATGTGGTTCATTTCTATTAGAGCTTTTTAAAATATTATGTGGCATGATGCAATACATACAATCGAATGCTATATAGCTGACAAATGGAAATATGAACATGTAGTAATTTGAAAAGATGTCTGAGAAGTAGTATTAGTTGAAAAATGAAAATTGCAGAATGGCAGAGATAAAGTACTGTATTAATACAATTTGTGTAACAAAATCAGAAAAAATATAAGGTTACCTACTAATGGTATTATTTGTATGGTTGGAGAGATAGGAAACTTTAATATCTATTTAAAATAATTTGTAATGCATATTTAGTCATATTTAAAAATATCAGAAAAAAGTTTGAGATAAACTGTTACAAATTAGGGGGTAATTATATTTTAAGCGATTCATTAAAAATGACATTGAAAATACTAATATGGAAAAACTTTCAAACCATGGACTTGAGCATAGTAAAAAGGTTTTCTGAAATTGTATGTATCCATGTATACATGTAAAGAAAAATATGGAATGATACTCAGGAAACAATAATAGTGATTATTTTTCCCAGAATTATACTTTTTTTATAAATCTTTATCTTTTCAGTTTTCACTAAGCATCCCATTTCTTTTGATTAGACCTTTGGAAGTAAAGACATTATCATTCTATTTTTGTGCAATGCATAACAAAGCTATAATTTTGAGCATAGTATATTCTGGAAGCCTGAGAAAACTGCTGGCTTGGCAAGATGTAGTTTCCAACCTTCTTCTGTAAGGAGGATCTGGTAGTAACAAGATGCAGTTCTGGTACTGGTCACAAGATGGCACTTGCTAGATTTTCAAAAAAAATTTTAAGCAACTATTTTACAAAGTGAACAAAGCCATGAAACCTATTTTATATTAGCAGACTGTGAAACAGCATGTAAAGTGTAATTGTAATTCTGTTTACAAATTTATATGTGTCTTGAATAAAAGTCCCCAAATTAGCACCAATGGGAGAAGTAAAAAAGCATTAAAAATATATTTACATAGAATTTGGCCAACCAAAGAATGAAAGCAATTGTTATTTCCCTGTTTCCTATCCATACCTCACACTTTTCCTGAGAGAGATGATTTCAGCATGAACCAAGTAACAACTGTGTCACAGAGAACATTTTAATAAAAACAAAAAGAAAATAAACATAACATCTACATTACAGATGAGAGTTCATCTCTTTCCTATGTTTCACAATGACATGCTGCTGAAGGTTTTTTTTTTTTTCCATTTAACTGGTCGATTCCCTGTCTCCTTTTGGACAACCTAGGTTAATGTCAGAGATGTACATGACCTAGGGAATGTGCATGTGAAGCCATCTGAACCTCAAAAAGGAAGTGCAACCATAGAAGCATTGACCAGGAAGAAGGTCCTGCTGGACAAGCAGCTGGAGTGAGAATCAAAGCAACAGGATTATTGGACTGGGCCCTCCAAAGTCTATGTGACATTGGTAAGGCTTTCTCCTTCCCGTGTTAAAACATGTTTAAGTTGAGAATATGGAGTGCAATTTATTTTAATTCTAGCTATTAGCCATACCATTTTAAATAAAAAACCTTAGATATTAGTGTTAGGATGTAATTAAATATGTTAAATTCTGATAAAAATTATACAAATGGCTATAATGATGTTTACTTATGGAAGACTTGTAAGTCTCAACCAACTGCCTGACTCTAAAGGAATCCTTGCAAATTACCCTATTCCATAGGTAGCTGTTGTGTCCAAATATCTGACCCCTCAGTACATTTTCTTAATGAAGTCATTGTGTTATTGTCTGAGTCCAAGAGATAACAACACCATTATTAGTGCCTGGCTGCCTTGGGTAGATAAGGCAGCATTAAAAAGTTAAAAGATTACCCTAGAATAAATCTTGAGAGGCCCCAAAGTATCAAAATATCCAATAACAGAAGTGATGTCCCTAAACACCAACATCCCACCCCTCCCAATCTCCTACCATATACAGGCTCAATCATTCCTTTTATGCAGTAACTTGAATAAGGCCTGTATACTGGGGCATTATAGAACTGCTTCTCATTTCTGAAATTTTGAGTATTTTCCCCCAATATTTCTTTGGTGCCCAGTATGTATTTGTATTTTTGTATATCTTCTCCATTTTCATTGTCCATCTTCTTTCTTCTTTTTTAAAATATTTTATTTATTTATCTTTAGAGAGGAAGGGAAGGAGAGAGAGAGAAAAATACCAATGTATGGTTGCCTCTCGTGTGTCCCCTGCTGGGAACTGGCCTGCAACCCAGGCATGTGCCCTGCCTGGGAATCGAACCGCGATCGTGTGGTTGGGAGGCCCGTGCTCAATCCACTGAGCTACACCAGCCAGGGCCATCTTCTTTCTTCTTTAACGGAAGAAAGCCTTTTACTTATTCTCTTTACTTTTTGTTTGAGTATCCTCTCATGTTGTCCATTCAAGTTATTTTAAAGCTTCCTTGCAAGTTTTCAGGAGGATATGTATGAGCACAAAAGGAGAAAACTATTAAGAGCCCTAGGACAATAGAGGCTTCTAACATCACTGTTTTTTGTTTAACTAGGCAGTGAAACACAGATCAATGGCCTAAGAATTTTTCTAGATGCTTCAGATTTCACAGATTAATTTCTAGTCTATATCCAGATGTAGTAACCAATAATATACACTTTCAGATCTTCAGTGGTTCATTTTGAATTTCTTTTCTTCTTTTCCCCTTCCTTCTTATGTTCATATCTACTCCTGCTACACTCTTAGACTGTTGCTGAACTTTTAAAATTATTTTAATTTTGTAATATCTTTTGATACTTGTAGTAGCATTTGTCACTCCAGCCAGCTAGTAAAATTAGAAGAACTCTCTCCCAAATCCATGTCGGTATATCTACCTATTTGAGAAATTTTAACATACAACCCCTTGTCATAATGCTTGTCTGAGAAACTCTGAAGTTTAGACATTTTATCTTTAGCAGTTTCTCATATCTCCTCAATAAAGAACTGCTAAGTACTTTTATTCAGAGTGGTGACAGGAATAATTTTGGTCCAGCCTGGATCTTCTCTTCTGAGTGTGTCAGAGAATGGAGAAGGAAGTGTGTTTTTCTTTGAATCCTCAAGGCAGGTCCCATGGAGGTCTGTCTTTTTGCTTGTTAATCCAGGGACTAATGCTACAGCTTAGTCCCTCTAATTTAACATTCAGCATGTAGTAAAGCTTTGTGCTATGATGATTAAGTTATAAGGTTCTCATCAGCCTTTCTTTTATTATGTTTCTAATTCCATCATTCTGAATCTTGATTTTTGCAGCTTCATCCATTGGCACTGTGTAGGTTTTAGAGTTAACCACAATACAAAATCTTCAAACATAGCAGGTTTATCTTCTTGTGACTTTTGGTCACTGCTTGGTATTAGTTTTCTTTTTTCCTCTTTTTATTCATGTTCACATACATTTCAACAGAGATTACATGTCCCTTTGGCCCTGCAAGTGATTCACTGTCTGGTTTGCCTTTTAATTACTGAGGATGCTCATCCTTAGTAAATTTTATTCTGCTGTTCTTTCTCTTCATATGGGCTGATATTTATCTAGTGAACATTAATAACAAGAGGTCAACTTTGTTCACAACCAGTTTTAGTTTCTTGTGCCTATGTTTTAGGGGTCATGGACTATTTTGAATAGTCATTAAGTATCCAAGATTCTTTGCTTTACCAGTGCTCATGGCTCCCTCATGCTCTTTGGGGGTATTCTAAATGGATCATTTTTACTCTTTTATATGGATGTTATACACTAAAAATTTGAAATTTGTTTATTCTGTAACTACTCTTTTTCATATATTTGGTTTCTGCTTTCTCAGTGGGGATATATTCTTACCTTGATCTCAATGTCCAGATTATAACACTTTGGTTTCTACTCCTTCCTTTCCTTTTGCTCACATGGTTTAGTGGCATGTGAGAACTTCACTGTAGTTAAAGGCTTTGCCAATGAAGATAATTTCACAAACTATAAGATGTTGATGTCATTTGGATTCTTAACATTTGTCTTGTGTTAACTTTCAACAAAAGAGATATTTAATGAAGATAAGAATATATAGAAAGAATTGTACCACTGCATCAAAAGTCAGTTGTCTTAGGTGCCCCCCTAACATTTTCAAGCAAGTTTAGAATAGATGTTAATAAAAATTAATTAAAGAGATTGAACTATTGAGTTTCTAATATATTCTTTGAACACTCCAGAGGATATTTTCACACATACATTGTAATACCCAGGACCTTCTTTGGCAATCATTTACCTAAAGCACAAATCAATATTCCTATATGTGGTCCCATTGTTCTCATAGTAAAATACTAATTTTTATATACATTATACCCTGACTTGGGGTATTTTCATAGCACTAAAGAGAATTCAGTATAGTTTAAAAGTCGAATTTACTTGTTTAGGTGTATAGTTTTATAGTTTTTACAAATATGTACAGTCATATAACAACAAATACAGGCATGCCACAGAGATATTGCAGGTTCAATTCTGGACTACCACAATAAGGCTAATATGACAATAAAACAAGTCACACAAATTTTTTGGTTTCCCACTGCATATCAAAGTTGCATTATACTATGTTGTAGTCTGTTAAGTGCTTAAGAGCATTATTTCTTTGGTTCACAGGCCCACGCTCAGTCCACTGAGCTATGCCAGCCAGGGCTTTAATAGCATTATTTCTAAAAAAACAATGTACACACCTTAATTTAAAAATACTTTATTGTAAAAAATGCTGACTTATTATCTGAGCCTTCAGCGAGACATATCTTTTGGTTGGTGGAAGATCTCGCCTCATTGTCAATGGCTGCTGACAGATTAAGGTGGTGATTGTTGAAAGTTGGGGTGGCTCTGGCGATGTCCTTCTTTTTTTAGTTTTTTTATTGTTCAAGTACAGTTGTCTCCATTTTCACCCCACCCATTGTCACCTACCCCCCTCGAACCTACCCCCTTTGGTTTTGTCCATGTATCCTTTATACATGTTCCTTGATGGACCTTCCCCTATTTCCCCCCATTATCCCTCTCCTCCTTCCCCTGTGGTTACTGTCAGTTTGTTCTTCAATTCAAGGTTTCTGGTTATATTTTGCTTGCTTATTTTGTTGATTAGTTTGCACCTGTGGGTGAGATCAATTTCTTAAAATAAGACATGCCTGCCCTGGCTGGTGTAGCTCAGTGGATTGAGCCTGGGCCTGTAAACCAAAAGGTTACTGGTTCAATTCCCAGTCAGGGCATGCCTGGGTTGCAGGCCAGGTCCCCAATAGAGGGCACTTGAGAAGTAACCGCACATTGATACTTTTCTCTTTCTCTTTCTCCATCCCTTCCCCTCTCTTTAAAAATAAATGAATAAAATCTTCAAAGAAAATAAGACATGACTTCTTCACTAACGTTAATCATTTCTAGTTTTGATAAAAAGCGAGAGATGTGAAGCTCTGCCTTTAGCTTGAAAACGTAGATACCATTGTATGCTTTTTAGTTGGCCTAATTTTGATATTGTTGTGTCTCAAGGAACAGGAAATCCTGAAGAGATGGAGAAAGACAGAAGGGTGGCAGGTCAATGGAGTAGTCAGAATACACACATGTATTAGCTAAGTTCATAGTCTTACATGCGTGTGGTTTGTGGTGCTCCAAAACAAATAATAAATCAGAAATTACTGATCCAGTATTATAATATTGAAAAAGTTTGAAATACTAAAAAAGTGGCCAAAATGTGACACAGACATGAAGTGAGCAAGTAGTGGTAGAAAAAATGGCACCAGTAGACTTTCTAGACACAGAGTTACCACAATCCTTCAATTTGTAAAAAAAAAAAAAAAAAACAATACCTGGGAAGCACAAATAAGAAGAGCACAATAAAGGGAAGTATGCTGTACAGTCAAGTTACAAAATATTTCCATTACTCCAAAATGTTCCCTTCTGCCCCATTGAAACTCTCTGTTCCAGTTCTTGGCAACCAATGACCTAAATTCTGCCCCTATAGTATTTTTTATTTTCCATAATGTCATAAATGTAACATACAGTATATAGACTTTTGCATCTGGCTTATTTTGCTTAACATGTTGATGGAATTTACCCATTTTGTTGCATGTATCCATAGTTAATGCCTTATTATAGCTGAGAGGTATTCTATTATTCTACAATTTGTTTAATAACTCACCTACAGATTTACAGTTTCAGTGATTATTAGTAAATTTGTTATAAACGTTCCAGAACAGGTCTTTGTCTGTATATAAGTTTTCATTTTTCTTGGGTAAATACCTAAGAGTGTAATTTCAGGGTTATATGGTAAGTTTATGTCTAGCTATGTTAGAAAAGTCACCAAAGTGTTTCCTAAAGCACCTGTGATATTTTATATTTCCACCAGATAAAATAAATAAGTTTCATTAGCTCTGTATCATTGCCAGTAACTGATACTGTCAGGTTTTTCCCCCTTTTTAGTATTAGTCATTTTTACAAAGGTGTTAGTGGTTCCTCATGATTTTATTTGTATATCCTTAATTACTAATATCATTGGAACATTTATTAGATGTTCATTTGACATTCATATATAGTTTTCCCTTGTTATCTGAAAGTAGAGTATTCCTATGAAACCTTTCATAAGCTAAATGGCCTAAAGCAAAGAAAGACTTAACATTAATTTATATGGGAAAAATTTCTAGCATTCCTAAATCCCAAAAATAACCTACCAAATCATAGTGAGTTAACACATATAACTTAAAATAACACTAACATATAGTAAAATCAGGAATGTGATACACAGCCTATATAAAGTACAAATAATGCATGCACAGTGTAGTTTCAATTATTAAAAAGATTGACTGCTTTCTCCTTATGTGTAAGATAGCAGAACACCTCAGTTTGTACACCCATTTATCCACTCAAGCAATAGATTGTCCACTTTGTTCAGTACTGGGTGCCAACTGAAAGAAACCACTTTGCTGCTAGGAGAACCACTTAGTAACTTCTACAGCTTTCAAGATTCTTTCTGCATGTAAATAGCAATAATGGTGGACACAGGCAAGTTCAAAACATGCATAATGTTTCATTCACCATGACTGAAACCCTTAATTACATCTACTTTTATGCTAAACCTAACACCTTTACAAGTTCTCTTAGGTTTTTCTGATACCTAAGGTTTTTCTATTTTTTAGGACACACCTTGCTAATGGATGCACAAAGTAAATTGAAGTAAAGCATAGGTGCTCACAGACACAGTTCACAGTTATGAGGGATGAAGGTTGACAGATGCTGAGTGTAGTTCCTGGGGAAGGGGCTGGGCAGTGACACTCTTGCTGTTGGTGGTGCATGCTGCTTTTATAACTGCTCACTTCAAAACAAAGGCTAAATGGCTATTTTTTCACTTTTTCTTGATAAAAGAGAAAATTGTCTTAGGATTTCTTTTGGTTAGCAAAAACAGGTACTAATATAGGTCTTTAGTAAAATTCAAGTGGCATAATGTGAACTTTTTAGAAGTGAGCGATACTTGTATCTTCATTGATGAAGGTCTGTTTTAAATTTCTTGTTCATTTTTATTGGGTTGCTAATGTTCTTATTGAATTATAAGAGCTCTTTATATATTCTGGAGAAAAGCTCTTTATCAAATATGTGTTTTGCAAATATATTTTCCCACTCTGGATTTTTCCATTTTATTTTTTAAGAAGTTTTTAAATATTTTATTTATTTATTTTTAGAGAGAGGGGAAGGTATGGAGAAGGAGGGAGAGAAATATCAATGTGTGTTTGCCTCTCCTGTAACTCTCCCACTGGGGACCTGGTCTGCAACCCAGGCATGTGCCCTAGACTAGGAATCCAGCCTGGGACCCTTTGGTTCCAAGGCCAGCATTCAATCCACCGAGCCACACTAGCCAGGACTCATTTTAATTTTCGAGAGCAGAATTTTTCAAGTCTAATTTATCAAAAAATTTATGGTCCATTTTTTGTCCTAATAAATCTTTGTCAAAATGAAGGTTTCAAACATTTTCTACTTGGTTTTCTTCTGGGAATTTTATAATTTTTGTTTTGCATTTAACTCAGGAATTCACTTTTGAGTTAATTTTTGTATATGACCTTAACTAATGTGTCAAGATGGATATTTTTGCATATGATGACCAATTTTTTCAACACGATTTTTTGAGAGTTCCAGCATTATTTGTTGAAATTTCTCCGTTTAACTACTACTGTGAAAAATCCATTAAGTATAAGCAGTGCCCTCTGTTGCAATATCCTCCTCTGCAGCCTCCTTTCCCAGGACCTAGGCACTTGTGGGGATGCTCACATTTCTCCGAAGAGCCCCTGCTCTCCGCTGACTCTGCCAAGGTCTATGTCCAGTCTTGTAGGGCACAAGCCTGATCTTTTGCCGGTGCTGTGTTGGTGGTGGGCATAAACTTGGGTGTACCGAGCCGCTACTTCTCTGTGGTCTGTGCTGGCAGCTTAGAGGCTACCACTAAGCAGTACAGCGACCTCAGCATGTGGGGAAGTAAAATTTGCTCTGTCCACTACTTTTTCTGTTTGAGGAACTTGGGCTTGGGAATCACCTCTGTTCCTAGGCAAGGGACCCTCACTGGCTGCCATGTTACAAGTGACTGTGACCTGCCTTGTGGGTCTGTGCCAGTGCCTGCGTTGACCTTTTCCTGGCCGACCGCCAGCTGATCTAAAGGAGCAGGTTCTCTAACCCAAGAAAGGCAAGGGTAGGGCCTGAAGTGAAGGCAAGCTGGGATGTAGGATGGATCTGGATCCTCATTCAGAGAGCAAAGAGACCAGGCCTAGGGTGTACTGAGGATTCTTGAGCCCACTACAGAATTCAGAGTTTTGCACAAAACAGGCACTCAATAAAAGTTTGTTAAAATCGAATGGGTTTTAGCATCTGCAGGCAGGCAGGCAGGAAGCCAGTGGAGCTGCCAGAATTTTAGTGTGAGTCGTGGTGTGGAGGCACTAGAGAGAGAGGTAGCTGGAGGATGTTAGCCTGAACTCTAAATGGACCAGCAATCTTGAGATTGGGTTGGTGCAGACAAATATCAGAAAGGATTGTATAAAATTGATGTGGTTCTTTAAAGCATAAATGAATATTTACTGCTCTGTTTGTATTGTATTTATATAAATTATGCTAGTAATATACTGTCTTGATTACTGTACTCCTGAAATCTGAAAACATGAGTCTTCCAACTTTATATTTCTTTTTCAAAATTGGCCTGGCTGTTCTGGCTTTTCCAAAAGTAAACATTTTAGAATTATATTCTCAATTTTTACTAAAAGCTTGCTGGGATTTTTATTGAGATTTTACTGATTTTATAGATATGTTTGGGCAGAAGTTATATCCTAAAAATACTTTAACTTTCAGTCAGTGAACACGGTATGTTTCTCCATTTATTTAGGTCTTTGTTAATTTCTCTCATCAGTGTTTTGAAGTCTTCAGCATAAAATCATGCACATATTTATTACGTTTGTTCTACCTTAGTATTTTTTGTTTTGATTGGTATTATAAATGGTTGTTTTTAAAACTTCAACTGCCAAATTTTATTGTATGGAAATTAATTGTTTTATATTAACTTTATTTTTTTTTCTGAATTCTTTTTTTATTTACTCTTTAAAATAGATTTTTCCCCAATTTTTTTATTTAATTATTTTTCAAGTACAGTTTGTTTTATATTAACTTTATATCTCGCAATCATAAACTTATTAGGTCTAGTAGCATTTTTTGGTAAATTCACTGAGATTTGCATAGATTATCATGTTTTCTGAAAATAGTTTTATTTCTTCTTTACCAACTTGTATGCCTTTAATTTATTTCTCAAGTATTGTATTGCCTAAGATCTCTAATATAATGTTGAATAGAAATGGTAACAGCAGATGCCCGTGACATGTTCCTAATTTTGGGGTAAACACATTTCTTGTTTTACCATTAAATATAATGTTAACTTGAGGGGTTCTGTAAATGCCCATGATCAGTTGGAGGAAGATCCATTTAATTCTTAGTTTGCTGAGAGTTTTTATCATGAATGTGTCTGGAATTATGTCAAGTGCTTTTTCTGTATTACTTGAGATGATCTTCTTTTTCCTTTTTATTCTTTTGATATTTACATTGATTGATTTGCAAGTGTATAACCATCCTTACATTCCCACAATAAATTGCATTTGGTAATGCTGTATCCTTCTCTCTATATATCATTTTATTTTCTGTTATTCTATAACATTTCCTGAGTAGCTTCTACATCTATGTCATTGGACCTATCTTTGTTTATGAGATACAGCCTGTAGTTTACTTGTTATGTTTTTTTTCTAGTTTTAGTGTCAGGATACTGCTAATATAAAATACAGATTTTATATTATGCCCGCCCTTTCTCACTTAATTGCCATGTAGCTTTCGTAACGTACATTGCTTTGATTAGAATGGAGCATAGAGTGCCATAGGGTTTTTCTCAATGATCTTCCTCTACCCTAAATTTTCAGCAGATCCTTCACACTTGAACCTCTAGAAGGATGCCTGTTTTGTGCTCTTGCCTATTTTACAGTAGTAGACTCCTGTTATTATTAGATGGTAGGATCTTGGTGAAACAGGGAGCACTCCCTTGTCCTGCTCAGCCTTAAACTTAGGGAGCCCCTATGCACCTGGATTGTGAGGGTTGCACATTTTTCAGCATTCTTTCCTTTTGGCAAGGCAACTAACTGCTGATTTGCATCTGGGTTAGGTCTTTGGTGAAAGATATATTCTTACTCCTTCCTCATCAGTATCTGACCACTGCTTTTTATTCCTGTAGGATTCTGGGCCCAGGATTTTCTGCTCCTCCTCCAGAAACATTTTTTTAACCTGGGTCAACAAGGAGAGGGTTTGCTGTTTCTCCTCTAGTGGCTTAGTGCTTTTGCTTCCCATAGAAGGGTTTGGATGGTATATGGAGTTGGCATTTCTGTCGTCCAGAAACTCTTGATTGCTTCCTGCACACCTGAACCACTGAAATGGGCTTTTTATTCTGCTTTGTCCCCAGTCATGTTTGTGTGCTTCTGATTAAGGACTGTGAAAAGAACTTGGCTGTTGAATGTATTAGTGCCTGGGATGCTAGATACTCCAAACTACTGACACTTTAACCCATTAAGAATGTGAGAATTAATTAAGATTGAAGTTGATTTCTTTTTACCTGCTTCCTGGCAGCCCCTTGAGTCTCCATATTTGCCAAAGGTGAAACAGTGCTTATGTTCCTATTTTAAGAGATTGGTAACCCTTTGGAATCTGGTTTATCTCAGATCTCTGATGGGCTTAAGGATGCTTATTGTCTATATTTCTGTTATTAAGTTATGGGCAACATTTTATGGCTTTTTATATCCTAAGAGGAAGTGAAACTGATGCTTTCTAATAATGTATGTATGGGTGTTATTTTTGTTTTCTTTGTTATTAGATATGTTTTATGAAGATGCAAATGGTTTTTAAAGCATACTCTTAAAGAGTTTATTTGTATATAATGATTATTGAATTTTTCTATTTAAATTTTTATTTTTCAAATTATCCATTAAAATCATACTTTATTATAGAAAATATATGAATTTCTCTGTATATGCTTCTTTGTGTTTTACCCACATAGATTTGTGTGTTCATTACCATAGTCGGAATACAGAGGAGTTCCATCACCCCCTCAATTTTCTGTGCTATCCTTATACAGTCATACCCCTCTCCTTACCTAATTCCTGGCATCTTAGCATGATCATGTCACCATCAGTGTACTTCTGTCTTTTTTGAGAATGTTATATAAGTGGAGTCATACAGTATTGTGGTAGACACATCGTAAGTGACTCACCTCCTTGTATAATTCCCTCTGCCTAAGTGTGAGCAAGACATGTGACTTGTTTCTAATCAATAGAATTTGGCTTAAATGATGGGATACCACTCACTGATATAGTTGCATTATGTATGTAGGACTAATTTATATTAAATTAGATACAGAGCCAGGTATAGAATTCTCTAAGTTCCAGTTACTCCTAGTACATAACTATTGCAAATTAATTAATTAACCCATTCATCCAATACACATTAATAGAACATTTTACATTTACAATAGAGTAAGTACATTGTATCATAATGATTAAGAGCATGGGCTCTGGAGACAAATACCTGTAAAATTTATTAACCTCTCTAATGCCTCATCTACAAAATGGGAATATTCCTAATACCTATCTAACAAGATTTTATAAGTATCAGAGGATGATGTAAAGAGAGTACTTGGTACAATGCCTGGCACACAGTACTGAACACTTTTGGCTTTCATTGTTGGCATTATTATTAATGACATTACAGTTGTTATGCAGAATGAATCAGTTATAGAGGTTATCTTCCATAAAATTATCATGTGATTATTGAATGAGGTAATATATGAAGTGCTTGGAACAATGCCTGGCACATAGAAAAACTTTTATAGATATTATTATACTTATAATATTTATCTTCATCAAAATAGTCACATTGGCATTTTTATTGGTTAACATTCTTCTCCCACTACTTCTACAAAACAGGAAAATATAAAGTATTATATAAAGAATTTATGTTTTCCTGAGCATTTTGTTTGGAAAATAGTGAGGTGTTGTACCATACACTGATTAATCTACAATATAGAAATTAAATAAAATAAATACAAGGGATTGTAGTTTTAATGTAATGACAACACTTTATGTGCCTTTGTTTTTTTCCAAACATGTGAAATGGGAAGACAGAATGAGAAATATTAAATGATAAAGTATATAATTGAATATATCTCTTCACTTAACTAAAGTTGTATTTTACACTGGTCTAATAATTCTCTTGAGACCATAGAGTTATAGTTTGAAAGCTTTGAAAAGATTATTTCTGTAATAAGAATGATATTTTGATGATGACTGTTACTTTGTTCTAGAAGAGAGATTAGAAAGCACAGTGATTTATGTAGGTTTGAAGTTTACTGTTCTACTAAGTTAAAGTGATTGGAATGAGGCAGTCCCATTATTCAGGGATTCAGGTACTTCTCACTTTGATGAGTTACATTCTTTTTTAAGTATATTGATTATGATATTACACTTGTCCCATTTTTTTCTCTCCTTTATCCCCCCTCTGGCCTGCACCCTGCCACCCACCAATATTCTCCCCTCTTTAGTTCATGTCTATTGGCTTCTCTATTTTCTTTTTTTAAGAATTTACTTATTTATCTTCAGAGGGGAAGGGAAGGAGAGAAGGGGAGAAATACCAATGTATGGTTGCCTCTTGGGAGTCCGCTGCTGGGAACTGGCCTGCAACCCAGGCATGTGCCCTGACTGGGAATTGAACCAGGACCGTGTGGTTCACAGGCCCGCACTCAATCCACTGAGCTACACCAGCCAGGGTGGCTTCTCTATTTCCTATACTATTCTTAACCTCCCCCTGCCTATTTTATGCCTACCAATTATACTTCTTATTCACTATACCTTCCCCTCCCTGTTCTCCTCTCGCTCCCCACTGATAACCCTCCATGTGGTCTCCATTTTGGTGAATCTGTTCCTGTTCTAGTTGTTTGATTAGTTTTTGTTTTTCAGGTTCAGTTGTTGATAGTTGTGAGTTTGTTGTCATTTTTGTGTTCATAGTTTTTGATCTTCTGTATTTCTTAGATAAGTTCCTTTAACATTTCACATAATAAGGACTTGGTAATGATGAACTCCTTTAACTTTACATTAGCTTGGAAGCACTTTATCTGCTCTTCCATTCCAAATGATAGCTTTGTTGGATAGAATAATCTTGGATGTAGTTCCTTGCTTTTCATGACTTTGAATAATTCTTTCCACCCCCTTCTTGCCTGTAAGGTCTCTTTTGAGAAATCAGCTGATAGTCTTACAGGAACTCCTTTGTAGGTAACTGTCTCCTTTTCTCTTGCTGCTTCTAAGATTCTTTCCTTATCTTTAATATTGGGTAACTTAATTATGATGTACCTTGGTGTGTTCCTCCTTAGGTCCAATTTCTTTGGGAACTCTCTGGGCTTCCGGGACTTCCTGAAAGTCTTATTTCCTTTGCCAGATTAGGGAAGTTTTCCTTCATTATTTGTTCAAATAAGTTTTCAATATCTTGCTTTTCCTCTTTTCCTTTCAGCACTCCTATGATTCAGATGTTGGAACATTTAAAGTTGTCCCAGAGGTTCCTAAGCCTCTCTTCATTTTTTGCATTCTTGTTTCTTTATTCTGTTCCAGTTGGATATTTATTTCTTCCTTTTGTTCCAATTTGTTGATTTGAGTCTCTGTTTCCTTCCCTTCACTGTTGATTTCCTGTATATTTTCCTTATTTCTCCTTGTATAGACTTCATGTCTTTCTTCATTTTGCAACCAAGCTCAGTCAATTCTGTGAACATCCTGATCACCAGTGTTTTGAACTCTGCATCATATTGGTTGTCTATCTCCTCATCTCTTTGCTCTTTTTCTGGAGTTTTCATCTGTTCTTTCATTTGGGCCATATTTCTTTGTCTCAGCACACCTGCTATGTTGTAAGAGTTGGAGCCTTAGATATTTGCTATGTCAGGGCAACACTCTTTGCTTTGTTGTGGCACTGTCTTTGGGGGAGGGTCAGAAGGAACAATACCACTTGCTGGCTATGCTCTAGCCCCACTTTCCAATCAACTGTCCTGTGAGACTGTGAGTTTCTCCTGCCCTTTTAACTCCCACAGTTTTACAGCTAGAGGTTTTGAGTGTTTTGTTTCCCTTTCAGCAAGCCCAGCCTCACCCACACATCCACTGCCTTGCCATGGGTAATCTCCTCTGGATGTCTGCCCTTCTCTGCCCCTCCTACCAGTCTGGATGAATGTTTAACACCTTGGTTTTCAGAGTTCCACACAGTTCAACTTTCTGGCAGTTCTGGTTGTTTATTGTTTTTAAATTGGCTGTTATCTTTCATTTGATTGTGCAAGGGATCAAAGCGTTTTCTACATACACCTCCATCTTGGGTGGAACTCCAAGTTACATTCTTTATCTAAGTCACTTAATGGGCCAGAATGGCTGGCTGAATTCTGTCATCATCAAATTGTAGGGGAGAAGCAAAAGAAGGAGGGAAAGTAGAAAAAAGTGCAAGTTGGCTGTTCAACCCCTTTTGAGGTACCTTCTCTAGAACCTTTATACCTATTTCTGCTTACATTTTTTGGCAAGAAATTCTATCACATATCCATGGTTTATAGTAAAGGAATCTGGAAAAATAATACTTTTTGAGAGGTTATATAGTCATCCTGAGTGAAACTAAGATTCTGCTAATGAAGAATTCAAAGAGTAGATTTAGCATCTACAACTAAAAGTTTCTTCTGTCTTAGTTATTATAAACATGATACACAGTTGTAAAAAGGGCATTAATTATATAATAGAAGTCTATACAAGATCAAAAGGGAAAACTTTCTGTGGTGGAGAGAATGCTATATGTCCACAAGACCATGTTTCATTCTCCTCCTGAGTCACAGGGAGACAACCTTCCCCAGACTCTATGGCAGTTTTGGCTACTTGATTGTGACCAGTAGTAAAACTTGCTAGACCTGGCACCTAAAACCTTCCATAGGATTTTTTAACACCCTTCTTTATAACATTGGTAGCCAGGTGAGAAGAACACAATGGAGCATATCAGGGCCAAAGGAGATGGTAGAATAATAGAATAGAAGGTTCTATTCTATTCTAGTAGAGAATCATTAAGGGAAAATAATTAAGGAACTCTTAATGATTGCCTTGGAATAGAGAACCTTCCCCCTTTCTGACCATATGATGAAGTACATTGAACTTTGACATCAGCAAAATAAACTTTTGGGGTCGAACCTCTGATATTTAAGGGTCGTTTATAATATAAAACATTACATACAATTATTAGACTCCTCATTAATACACTAGCCTAGAGATGATCATCATTATTTATTGGTATTTATTTCAATATTAATGCTTATATAAATGTTGATTAAAAATATATGTGTATATATATATTTGTATATATATGAGATATTATATGATACACAGCCATTTCATCTCCAAATATTTTCATTCACTAAATTATCACTAATGATATTTAAAATTGACTTTCTAAGTTAAATCAGAAATCAAAATGTATTACAAGAGAGTCTTAGTAAACACAATTTGCAAAATTTATTTTAGACTTATGTATAAACAAAGACATAGAAATTTTTAAAAATTAGTTTCCCCACATTGAGTTGCCTGAGTGAAAAATACCAATGAAACATCAATATAAGAAGAAGAGATTGCTAATTATGATTCAGGTATGTGGAATGTATAATTACTACCAAACCACTGATTTTCAGCCTTTAGTTGGAAACATCCGACTTTGTGAAGAAGTCCGTGAAACTTTCCTGAAGCATTTAAGAAAAGAAACATGTAAAAGGAATGACTACCTTTCCTAGAAACAGAAAAAATATTATAAAGGAGTAATTTTTTATAAAATAATGTACAGTTTTAGTGCAATCCCAATAAAGATTCTTATCTATTTTAATTAATCTTGACCAGCTGGGTTTTAAATTTACCTGCGGTGGTAAGGTGCCAGCTAAGGCAAGGAAAAATATGTCAAGAATATTTTAAAAGAGATTTTTCTTTTAATAAAGTGATTTGCTACCACCTTTAATCATTAAGTTACACACTTTAAGGGTTTGAATGGAAATTAAACAGATACTTGTTGCCATTTCATTTTTAAATTCCATAAGGAAAATTTTCTACCCTTTAACACTACAGCAGTTTAACTTGGCTGCTGTCCCTCCTCTGATTCAGGGAGGGGCCTTTTGTCTTCCCAATCACAGGGAGGAGGCGGAACATTTTCTAAAGAAGCTTGGAAACATTCTGTTTGGGAAGCATTCGGTGCCTGGACAGTCTTGGTAGAGACACTGCATTTCAGGAGGCTGCTGCTTACAAAAAGCTTCAAGGTAATGACTGTTTTAAATCTATTTTCCAGGGACTTCCCAGGGCCCTAGAGTAAAGATGAGAAAAATACTAATGGTGGTCTTGGAGGGAGTGAAAATGTTGTGTGGTTTTGAAAGAATTGCTGGTATTTTGAAGGAATTAATCCTTTAGAATTTCTGTATCTCCCAAAACTTTAAAAGTCCACAGTGGGAAAATGGGTGATAAGATTACAGCCTCTGTTATTAAGATTTCAGTGCAGTATTCATGCTAATATACTGGCTTGGCATTCCATGCTTATGTTGCTGGAATTTTGTTACTGTTTGAACAAATTTACATAGAAAATGATGGATAAAATATTTGACGGCAAGGGGGAGAATGCTTATAAGTGCTTATAAGTTGATTGTCACACAGAAAGATTATGTGTCACCTTTATATGAACATGGAAAGAAAAACAGTTATGTAGTTTACTGAAGATACTTATGTATACACATGCATAATGTGTATACACACACATATACACACACACACACATACATACCCTGGGAGACAATAAACTCCCATGTTAGCATTTCCAAGTGGTCAGGTTACTAGTATTATAATACTACTTTTTAGCCTATTTAAGCATTGTTAGAGTAGATTTTTCCATGATTATTTTTATAATCATGAAAGAAAAATGAATGTGAAACAACATGCCCATTTTGTTTAAAACACATAAGCATTCATAGACATACACAGATATGCAAACATGTTCCCTTTGTTTTTTCGATGATAGTGGACATTTTCCTGAACTTGATCAAGTGTGTAGCCTGGTTGCTGTGTTGGCTACAGTCCTATGTGTGTCCTCCTTGCAGCTGATTCTTTCAGACAACAGGTATGACAATTGTCAGGAAGAACCACTTTTCTATATCTTTTAATAGTGAAACAGAGAAAGGATTGGATTTATTTCTATAAGCAGTTTATAAAGTATTATGTGAATGCTGTAACCACCCAGTAGAATATTATGTATCTGAAGAATAAATATATGTGGTGATTTGAAAATAAAGGTGTATGTTGTAGTAAAACATATATGGTACTACAATACATGCACCCAAATCTGGAAGAACATATCTGTTGCACTCTTAGGATCGTTTGTGTAGTAAGAGAGACAGAACTAGCTTTACTGCTGTCTATTTAAAATAGTATGAATATATAATTATTTATTTACTTAGTTTACATCATTAGGGGAAATATTGAGATAAAATATTGCAAATGTGGGAAAATACATTAAAATAATTCATAATAATCATGTGGAATATATTTATGTAGACTGATATTCAAAACATATCCTTAATTGAGATCTGATATTGGTTTGAAAAGATTCATTTCTACATGTAAAACAAAATTTTGGAAATATAGAAAATATTCATAGTAATTACATGTACAGTTGTACTTTATTTTATCTGTATCTCTGTATATTTTCAATTTTTAATAAGCTTCTGTGTGTTTTTATAATCAGAAACATTGTAATTGGAGACAATATGATCTTGTTATAACCCTACAAAGCAAAACCTTTGAGCTTAGAATAGAAAATTGCAGAAGCCTGGGAAGTCTGTCTGGGTAAAAGTAGTTCCTGTGCTTCACATTAAAAGGATCAGATCATGATCCAGTCTTGCCTATACTTCCTGGGGGAGCTGCAGTTCTATTTCTGGTCACAAGATGGGGCTTGCTAGGTTTACTAAATTTTCTCAAGGCAACCATTTTTATGAAAATGGCAAGCAAAACAATGAAACATATTTTTATATTAGTGGACTATGAGACAGTATGTAAAGTATTATTAAAATTCCAATAAAAAGTATATGTGCTAAGGAGGAAAAATCCACACAGTGATCAATGTGAGGATTCAAACAACATCTACAGTCTGGCTCATAGCAGACACAAGGTTTTTTGTTATTTCCCTTCTCTCTTGTCCCCACTTCACACTTTTCCAGCTTGAGAGATGATTCCATCATGAATAAAATAGAATTATTGTGTCACAGAGAGAATTTTTAAAAAAGAATAAGAAAAATAAACATGGCATCTACATAACAAATGAGATTTCATCTCATTCCTGTGTTTCAGAATGACATACCTTCTAAAGTTTTGGTAAGGGAGTTTCTTTATGCTTTTTCCATTTATTTGTTTTGAATTCCTATCTCCTTTTTATAGCCTTTCTTCTTTTGAAGTGAAAATCAAAACAACTAGATCAAAGGAACCAATCTTCTATGATCCGTGTAATACTGGGTAAGCCTCATTACATTTCATATTAAAAACTTTTGAGAACTTGAGTGATAATTTATTTTCCTTCCTTCTCTGCAGCCAGAGCATTTTACATACTGTCTGGAAGCCACATTTCATACTAAAACCATGTTAGACTGAACATTTGAGGTATAATTCATTTTGCTCCCCATTCAATGGCCATAACATTTTGTAATTAGAAGTCATCACTTTTAATTTGGGAAAAGAATCTCATATGTTAAACCCCTATGAAGAAGTTGTGCAAGAGGCTATTCAGGTTTCTACCTGAGTTCTTAGCCACCCGACTCTCAAGAAATCTTTAATAACTATCCTATTCAATGACTTAACATAGCATATATTCTGAATCTCGGCCTTCTAAACTCATGCTTTTAGTAAGGTCATTGTTTTATTGTTGGGGTCCAGGAGATGCACAATTTATTATCTTGGTCTGCCTGATTCAGGTAAACAAGAAAATGTTTATAACTTAAAAGTTATAGATTATATAAATTATGGAACAGTCCTTCTCAATTCTTGGACAAGTTACAATAAAATCACTTGAGAACTCAGAAATACAAAATGTTGTATCTTATTTAGACCTTCTGGATAATACTCTCAGGATAAGGCCTAGAAATATAGTTTTATTAAGGACTCTAGATAATTCTGAAGCAGGCAAAGTTTAGGGTCCCCCTGCTCTTGGTATAAAATTGGGAACACAAATGCCCCAAACTACCTAATAGCATAGAATCCCTGACACACCACTGCAAACTTTCACTCCTCTACCAAAATGTACACCAACTCAATCCTTAATAATCATGTGCAATAGTAAGGGCAAGTTCTTGAATTTGATGTATTATAAACCACTTCTTCGGTTTCTA
This sequence comes from Sturnira hondurensis, assembly GCF_014824575.4. NCBI lineage: Eukaryota > Metazoa > Chordata > Mammalia > Chiroptera > Phyllostomidae > Sturnira > Sturnira hondurensis. The sequence goes on along the minus strand of NW_028090025.1, from coordinate 1,244,832 downwards.
GCCTCACCTTATATTATGTTGCATTTTCCCCTCCATCTCATGCCCCACTGATTATTATTCTTCCTTTTAGCTCATCTCTATTTATAATCACTCACCTTCTGCTTTGGCAAAATAACTATTTGCTGATACTTTTCTTCTTTTCCTTTTTCTTATTCTAGTATCTTCCATATCGACCCATATAAACAACAAGATCAAGCATACTTGGGAAAATCTACTGGAGGAGAACAGGCTACAAGCTATACATACTTTGTAGTTCTGAGACAAAGGAGATTTTGGTGAGAGTATTGTTTTTGGTAGGAACAGCCTTAGCAGTGAGAATAGCCATACAGCTCAGTGTCTGATAATAATCTTTTAACACACAAATCGAAATCACAATGGATGCTGAATATGTCTTATGCAATTGGAAAGACCAGTTCTGGCCAGCAAAAGTTTTATCTAGAACTGAGACTTCAACAAACAGTAAGAGAAAAAAGACATTTTTCCTAGAAGTTCAAATACTCTCACTAGGTGAAAAAATTAAAGTGGAAAGCACAGAAACAAAAATCCTAAATAAATCTCAAATTGAAGCCATTGCCTCCTCATTAGCAGCACAGTCAGAGGGCAATTCTTCACCTAAAGATGAAACAGTTTATGAAAGGTCACTAAAAGTGGCACTGGGTATTCTGAATGAGAGGACAAATTTGAATCAAGCAAGCAGTTCAGATGAAGAAGAGACCACTACACTGTCTCAACACATATCACAAAAGCATTCTGATTTACCCCCTTGTAAAAAGTATCGGAAGCATAAAGGAGACTTATCAAAGTATCTTGAGGAAAGTGAAAATCAAGCATCCGTGTTAGTATCTTCAGAGAGTGATGACTCCCTATATGATGAAAAACCACAGGTGCGTGCAACCATTGATACTATTCCGAGTGAGATGGAAACAAAGTTATCACCAAACTCCAGGTGGTGCCAAACTTTCCTTTCAATTTCAGAAGAAGATGAAAAGGAGGACAAAAAAAATATTGACATCATGCCTTTGCATTCAACAATCAAAGAAGAAGATGCTTATGTTAAGGAAGAGAAATTCACTCCACCTTCACCAGATATCTTAATTGTGCCCAAAGCTTTGAAAGAGGAGCCAGAGGACATCTGCCCAGAAACCCTGGCTGTTTCCCCTGAATTCCCTACTTTCTCAGAGAATATTGATGATCCTGGAGAGGGTCCCTCGAATTCATGCTTAAATACCAGCCAGAATCAACTTGTGGAATCAGAGATGGGTGCTGTGGTGTCCTCACAGCATTGTTCATGGGAATGTCAGCTTTCATATAGTGCTTTTAACCGTGTCATGGATTCTTCACTTACTGGGAATAATGAAAGAAGTCTTCAGAGTGTGGATTTTGAGGAGCATGGGGAAGAACGTCAAGCTTCTGATAAGTCAGTACCTCTAAATCCTATTGATACTTCTGTATATGATGATGATGATGATGAAGATGAAGTACTTCCACGCCTTGTTTTTAATTATGAACCACGTTCATTTGAAACAGGTATGATAGTGTGGTTTAAATATAAAAAATATCCATTTTGGCCAGCAGTGGTGAAAAGCATCAGGCGAAAAGAGAAAAAAGCAAGTGTGCTTTTTGTTGAGGCAAGCATGAATCCTGAAAAGAGAGGCATTAGAGTGCCTTTGAGAAGATTAAAGAAATTTGACTGTAAAGAGAAACAAGAACTAGTGGAGAAAGCCAAGGAGGATTACAGTGAAAGTATTGACTGGTGCATCTCGCTGATTTGTGACTACAGAGTTAGAATAGGTTGTGGTTCTTTTACAGGTTCTTTCCTTGAATATTATGCTGCTGACATTAGTTATCCAATCAGAAAAGTAATCAAACAGGATACCTTCAGGAACTTATTTCCAAAGCTGCATAATGAAGATTCTATGGAACCAATGGCCATGACTTCCCAGACCAAGAAAATGTCCTTCCAAAAAATTCTCCCTGACCGAATGAAAGCAGCTCGTGATCGAGCCAATAAGAACCTAGTAGACTTCATTGTGAATGCAAAAGGAACAGAGAATCATCTTCTATCTATTTTAAATGGCACAAAAGGGTCCAGGTGGTTGAAATCATTTTTGAAAGCAAAGAGGTTCACTCCCTGTATTGAAACATACTTTGAGGATGAAGATCAGTTGGATGAGGTGGTGAAATATTTACAAGAAGTCTACAAACAAGTAGATGAAAGAATGCTAGCTCTGATAAGAGATGATAAAATTAAATTTATCCTAGAAGTTCTTCTGCCAGAAGCAATCATTTGTTCAATTTCTGCTGTTGATGGTTTGGATTACAAGGCAGCAGAAGCAAAGTATCTAAAAGGACCATCTCTAGGATATAGGGAAAGAGAGTTATTTGATGCCAAAATCATATTCGAAAAGAGACGGAAACCATCAACAAAAGCTCACTAAATTACCTAAGCATCCAAATCATAACAGGAAGCTTTCATAGATACTAATTAAAAAAACTCTAACATATGTTTTCCAGAAATGAGTAACTTTAGGTAATATGTTCACTTTTTCTCAGTCTCTGTGATCTGTGAATATCACTACATTAACATTTTCTTTCTCATGCTTCTTCAATGGCCATTTTATTGGCAAGTTTCAGCAGCTCTAATGTCTCATACATTTCTAGAATTCATAATACCTAGAATAATTTTTAAGGGAAAGTACTGTTTTTTTTCCTGACATATTTGTGTCTATGGTGTATAGTTAAATACAGTGCATTTACATATAGAAATTGCACTAGTATTAGATATTAAGCAAGATGATTACAAAAAAAATCTAAGAAAATTTGAGTATATATTTTTGCTCAGTTTTTATAAAATATTGGGTTTCTCTTAAGATAGTTGAATTATTTTTCCTGCCATGTCTATTTATTTTTAAAGAAAAAGTTTCTGAGATGTAGAACCAAAGATGAAGATGCTTTGCTGTATATTATAACTAGCTGTAATTGTTTTTGCAAGAAAACAATCTGGAATTAAAAAATAAAGTAAATGGATTACCTGCATGCCATCTATATCATTGAGAATAACATCTCAGCATGCAGAAAATAATATTGGCAACATGGAACAGGATTGTTCATTCTACACTTCCCTGAAATTCAATTTATGGAGTGTCCATTATTCAAGAGCTGAACAGTTTCTTAGAACAGACAGGTTTTTGGCTGCCTTTATAATGAATAGTAACTGTATCTTAATACAGCCATCTGACCACATGTGGAAAGCAGCTATTGTCATTGCATTCATAGTCTGGCTACTCTAGATTATGAGTCCAGGCTGACTGCTTAAGGCATCCATTTAGTTTGATATAAATTGTAGAGAATGCAGGCACTTTGTTCTTAGTATTGTATCTCTAAATACATAGTCATTTGTTTCAAACCAAGCAATTTATATCATATGGCTTATTCATAGAATAGTTCAGTTGGTTTTCCAATGCTATAAATGCCAGGTAGGAAGTCATTCCAGGCTTAACAAAAAGTAGATGTACCAGAATCTATGAATTTAGAAATGGGTCATAGAAAAAGCCTCCATTTGGCTGAGTATGACAATTATTCAAATGTATTTTAAAGTACACAGTTAAAAGTAAAATTCTGAAACCAATGAATAGCTTATTCTAACTGGAAATAAGACTAGTGAAAAAAATGCTTTAAGGGCTACTTTATTCTAGAAACTTGACATAAAAATAAACACTAAAAGCTTAACATGAACCTGACTGCATTTTTACTCTTAGAGTAAGACAGCTGTTACTCTTGGCTTTTGTTATCTGTCCACATGGCCACATGTTTATGTAAAATTTGCAAAAGTTTGAAATTTTGATTTGTAATAAAGCCACTATATCTTTCATTTTAGATGTGTATTTCATTATATTTCAGACTGTATAGTTAAATAACTGGTGTTTCTCTTATTGGAATTTTTGCTTGTTGTAGTTGTCATCATTTTAAGGCTTGTTATACATTATCTTATCATTCTAAATAAATATTTACTTTCATGGTTGATTTTTGCATTACTTTAAAAGAAAGCCTTCCAAATTGTATAAGCGTTAGATTCCATATGATCTCACCTTTAACTGTCACCTAATCAACAAAACAAACAAAACAAACTAGCAAGAAAAATATAACCAGAAATAATGAAATTAAGAACAGTCTGACAGTAACCAGAGGGGCAGTGGGAGGAGATAATGGGGGGAAGAGGGAAAGGTTTTCAGAACCAACTATAAAGGACACATGGATAAAACCAAGATGGGGTGGAAGCAAGGGAGGGAGGACAGGAGGGTTGGGGTAGGGGAGAGTTGTGGGGGGTAAGTGCAAACAATTTAATTGAACAACAATAAAATAATTTTAAAAAAAGACTCCATACAGACTTGTCTTGGTCTGCCTGACAAAAACCAAGAATCTTTTGGCATGCAGCCTATATCAGTCCTTATTAGTTTCCTCATGATTCTGAGGAGTGTTTGAAAACAGACCTTTACCACACCATAGGAGGATCTCATATCCTGGGAAAACACAATGTTTACTCTATAACATTCTGTACCTTTGATTCCAATATATTTACCACCTTCAGTTTTCTCTTTGAACCCATTTAATGTCTCGGTTTTGATGTTGCTTTTTTAAAATATATTTTATTGATTATGCTATTACAGTTGTCCCAGTTTCCCCCCTTTACTCCCCTCCACCCTACACACCCTCTAGCCCCCACATTCTCCCACTTTAGTTCATGTCCATGGGTCATACTTACAAGTCCTTGGCTTCTACATTTCTCATAATATTCTTACCCTTCTCTTACCTATTTTCTGCCTACCATCTATGCTCCTTATTCTCTGTATCTTTTCCCCCTCTCTGCTCTCCCACTCCCCTGTTGATAACCTTCTAAGTGTTCTCCATTTCTGTGTTTCTGTTCCTGTTCTAGTTTGCTTTTGTTTTTGTTTTAGGTGTGCTGGTTAATAATTGTGAGTTTGCTGTCATTTTAATGTCCATGTTTTTTAACTTCTTTTTTCTTAAATAAGTCCCTTTAACATTTCATGTAATAAGGACTTGGTGCTGATGAACTCCTTGAACTTGACCTTATCTGAGAAGCACTTTATCTGCCCTTCCATTCTAAATGAAAGCTTTGCTGGATAGAGCAATCTTTGCTGTAGGTCTTTGGATTTCATGACTTGGAATACTTCTTTCCAGCACCTTCTTGCCTGCAAGGTCTCTTTTGAGAAATCAGCTGACAGTCTTACGGGAACTCCTTTGTAGGTAACTCTCTCCTTTTGTCTTGCTGCTTCTAAGATTCTCTCCTTATCTTTAATTTTGGGTAATGTATTTATGATGTACCTTGGTGTGTTCCTCCTTGGGTCCAACTTTGGGATTCTCTGAGCTTCCTGGACTTCCTGGAAGTCTATCGCCTTTGCCAGAATGGGGAAGTTCTCTGTTATTATTTTTTCCAATATCTTTTCCACTTGTTGCTCTTCCTCTTCTCCTTCTGCTAACACTATAATTTGGATGTTGGAATGTTTAAAGATGTCCTGGAGGTTCCTAAGCCTCTCCTCATTTTTTGAATTCTTGTTTCTTCACTCTTTTCTGTTCAGTTGTTTCTTCCTTCCGGTCCAATCCATTGATTTGAGTCCCAGTTTTCTTCCCATCACTATTGGTTTCCTATACATTTTCCTTTATTTCACTTAGCCTAGCCTTCATTTGTTCCTCCAATTTGTGACCACATTCAACCAATTCTGTGAGCATCCTGATTACCAGTGTTTTGAACTGTGCATCTGATAGGTTGGCTATCTCTCTGTCACTTAGTTGTATTTTTCCTGGAGCTTTCATCTGTTCTTTCATTTGGGTCATTTTACTTGTCTTGACCTGCGTGTTACATACTGAGGGGTGGAGCCTTAGGTATTCACCAGGACAAGGCGACCCAGGTAGGTGTGTTGTGATGCTGTATGTGGGGGAGTGGTCAAAGAGGTAACAATGGCACTTGCTGTGCTCTCTGCCAGATTTCAGTCACTTCCCCTGCTTCCCACAAACAAATTGGGCCCTTCTGGTGCTCATTCCTGTGTGGGTGGGTTTGTGTACCTCCTGGGACCCTGTGGGTTTCCAATGAACTCTCCTGCGAGGTTGGGAGTTTCTCTGGGCACTTCAACCCTCACAGGTGTTGGCAATCAGTGTTTTGAGGCTTTATTTCCTCACGTTCGGACCCTGGGTTGTTTGGCCTGTCTCGCTCCCCAGTTTTGCCTGATTTATCTGAGTGCGAATGTGGGACCGGATGGGTCATACCCCTCTACAATCTCCCACTCCACTGGATCTGCCAGTTGCCACCTTGCATGCCTGGGGTCCACCAGCTGCCTTGCCCTGAGCCCTCTCTGTCCCTGCTCCCTGACTCCGCCCCTCCTACCAGTCTAGATGGATGTTTCTTCTTTAAATCCTTGGTTGTTGGACCTCCATACAGTTCAGTTTTCTATCAGTACTGGTTGTTTTTTATTTTTAAATTGTTTTTGTCCTTGTTTTGGTTGTGCACGGAGGCTCAGTGTGTCTACCTGTGCCTCCATCTTGGCCAGAAGTCTGATGTTGCTTTTTAAAAAAATATATTTTGATTATGCTATTAAAATTGTCCCATTTTTCTCCTCTTTATTCCTATCTGCCCTGTACCCCCCTCTTACCAGCATTTCCCCACCTTAGAATATGTCGATGGATCATATATACAGGTTCTTTGGCTTCTCCATTTCCCATACTATTCTTAACCTCCCGCTGTCTATTTTGTACCTGCCATTTATGCTTCTTAGACCCTGTACCTTTTCCTCCATTCTCCTCCCTCCCTCTCTCTGCTGATAACCCTCCATGTAATCTCTATTTCTGTGCTTCTGTTCCTGTTCTAGTTGTTTGCTTAGTTTGTTTTTATTTTTTTAATGTTCAGTTGTTTATAATTGTGAGTTTGCTGTCATTTTACTGTGCATATTTTATCTTTTTTAAAGTAAGTCCCTTTAATATTTCATTTAATAATGGCTTGGTGATGATGAACTCTTTTAACTTGCTCTCATATGGGAAGCACTTTGTCTGTTCTTCCATTGTAAATGATAGCTTTGCAGGATAGAGTACTGTTGGATATAGGTCCTTGTTTTTCATGACTTTGGATACAGTGATCCCTCATCTATTCGGGGGGTTATGTTCCAGAGACCCCCATGATAGGTGAAAATTTGCAAAGTAGTGGTGTTATATTTATTTTATCATTTATATATATTTTAAAGCTTTATAAGCCCTTCCCATGCTCTTATAAACCTTTCCCACATGCTTATAAGCACTTCATATGCTCTTAAACACTTTCTACACTCTTAAACCTATGCAATTTTAACAATGTATAAAATTCTATATGAGTACTCACCAGTGAAGTATACTACAATTCAAATTATGAAGATCATGAATTATGTGGCTGTGCAGTACTGATGGCAATGAACGTGATGACGATGAGATGAATGTACTGCCCAGACAAGAAGAGCATCACAGCTTTTCTGAAGGCACCGCTTTTCATCAGGCGCTTCATCAGGTGGTGCAGTATCTTTGCCCTGGGTGGTCACTTCTATTTCTGCTAAAGGCATAGGTGTAACTGATCTCTTCGTCTGAGGGATGAACATAGTTATGGAGAATTTCTGGCACTGCTTTTTATCCACAGAGGCAGATTCTCTATGTAGAGAAACACTCCTGAATCCAAAGCATCTCTGAACTCTGTGAAACCAGCCCTTGCTGGCACTGAATGGGGATGGTCTGGTGGGAGAAGCACTCCATGTTCTTCATCATTGTCACTGTCGTGAACATCCATGCTTTCCACAAAACTATCACAAAATTTCTTGGCCTTTGTCTGGATGGTGTTGGTATCCAGCAAGATTTTCTTCCTGCAGTCATTTATCCACAGGGCCAATGCAGACTCCATCCTCACAATGGCCTTATTGCGGGAAGTGACCACGCTTTGCAGTCTTGTTAAAAGTCATTGTTGCCATAGACCTAATATTCTTCTCATCTTTCTTTACATAGCAAACAGTGGATTCATTGATGCCACAGTGGCAGCCTATAGCCGCATAGCTTTTGCCTTCCTTTAACATGTTGAGAAGTCCCACCTTTTCTTTGATGGTAAGCATATTCCTCTGGTGCTTGGGTTCACTGCCATAAGCCTTAGAAGGCTTAGAATGTTTGGGTAGCATTGTGGGGCCTGAAATAAATTCAAACTTTTCTGAAAATTTCACAAAAACACAACACCACAGAGCAATACTACATGCAGCAATCAGATATTGATGTGGAGTGTTGCTGAGTATATGGGCACAGTGCTGGAGAGCAAACAGACGAATACTATGGTCGCTGAGCCAATCAGTGCCCAGGATACAGAACACAGTGCTGTGGTTGGTCACCTTCCATTTCATCAGTCAATAGTGTGCAGGGTACAATCTCACGTTGGCAAACTTGAGCAAGTGGTAGTGGTGTACTGCATTTCCATTTTGTACAGTATGGTATTCATCTGCTGATGAAATACATACTGTATTTTATTTTGATTTAATACTCTTTTAATATGTTTGAATTTACATTTTTATATTTTTATATTGTTTTAAATTTTTAAGTAAAAAATAATTAGAATCATAAATATTATATAAATACCTATATACCTCACAATCTCACAATATAGTGAAAACTACACAATACATAATTAAATTTTTTTAAAGAAGTTCATTTTTTTAAAGACTTTATTTATTTATCTTTAGAGGGGAAGGGAAGGAGAGAAGGAGGGAAATATCAGTGTATGGTTGCCTCTTGTGCTGGGCACTGGCCTGCAACCCAGGCATGTGCCCTGACTGGGAATCGAACTGCAATCATCTGGTTCGCAGGCCCATGCTCGATCCACTGAGTTACGCCAGCCAGGGCAGAATTAGATTTTTTTTTTGAAAAACCTAGCTAGAAGGAACACATGAAGTCTAGGATTTGGAAGCGGAATACAGAAAAGCTTCTCTTTGGCTAAATACGACAATTACCTGAATATGGATAAATATACACAATTAAAAGTTAAAGTATGAAGTCAATTAATTGTTTATCTTGAGCCTTTTTTTGTAAAATTAAATGTTTGTAAAACTACTTTATTTTAAAAAGTTTTAAAAATTATTTTATTGTTGTTCAAGTACAGTTTTCTGTACCCCCCAACATTGCCCCCCACCCCAACCATCCCTCCCTCTCTCCCTCCCCTGATTGGCCCCCAACATTTTCTGTACCCTCCAACATTGCCCCCCACCCCAACCATCCCTCCCTCCACCCCCTTTGTCTCTGTCCATGTGTCCTTTATAGTTGCTCCTGAAAACCCTGCCCCCATTTCTCCCCATTATCCCCTCCCACCTCACCTCTGGTTACTGTCTGATTGTTTTTAATTTCAATGTCTCTGGTTATATTTTGCTTGTTTGTTTGTTTTGTTGATTAAAAACTTGATGTGAAAATAAACAATAAGGGATTAGCTGAGTAATAACTGCATTTTTACCACTTAAGGTAAGTCACCTGCATCTCAGATGATATCAATTACATATATTTTTTCATAGTAATGACTATAGTAACTGAATTCATAGGAAAGAATGAGACCACTTTCTTAATATCCCCTCAAATTACAGAAAAACTCCTTTTACAGAAATTATATTACATTTCCTATTGGATATGTGATTATTCATTTTCCCTTTGTTTAGTAAGTGAATGTTTTAAGAGGAAGACAGATGTTCAGGAAAAATAATTGCAAATATAAAATATCATATTTTATATTTATATTTTCAACATCGATTTCAACGTATAATATAAAAGTTTTTAAATATTTATTTGCATATATTGCTACATACAGCTATAAATCTTGAATGGGATGCTCGCAGAAGATCTATGAGGATTTTGAATTGTAATTAAAAGCAGGCAAATCTGGAAGGAACAATCAAATTCAAGGAATCATGGAACCAAGAGTAGCTTAACATATTTTTATTCTTCTTATATCCCCTGGCTTAAACATAATGCATTCTGAAAACCAGAAGTGAGAACTGTGTTATATAAAGTGAGAGTTCCAAAGAGCTAAAAACTTGAAATGGAAATGCCTAATATTAACAAAGATCACAGATACATCCCTTTTTCTTTTTATCTTTGATATACACCTTCCACCATATACAATGTTTTAGAAAGTGCATTATCAAATTAAATGTAAAACCAGAAACTGTACAACAACCACAAGAAAACGTAGGAGACACTCTTTGTGACCTTAGATTAAGCAATGATTTCTTAGTTGTGACATCAAAAACATGATTGATAATAAAACTAATAAATAGCATATTATCAAAATTAAAAGTATTCTCCTTCAAAAACACTGTTAAAGAATGAAAAGACAAACTACAGAAACAAAATATTTTCAAATACTACACCTGATAAAAGACACATATCAAAAATATACAAATATCTCAGGACTCAATTAGAAAATCACCCAAGATAAAATAAAATTACAAAATTCAATAATAAGACAAACAACAGCCCCAGCTGGTGTAGCACCGTGGATTGAGCATGGGCCTGCAAACCAAAGGGTTGTTAGTTCTATTCTCAGTTGAGGCCGTGCCAGGACTGAAGGCCAGGTCCCCAGTGGGGGAGGGGGGGTGCGCATGAGATCAACCAAACATTGATGTTTCCTCTTTCTCCCTTCCTCCACCTCTCTCTAAAATAAAATAAATATTTTTTAAAAAGATAAAAAATAACACAACATAAGATGGGAAAAACATTTCAGAAGATATTTTGTTAAAGAAGATATACAGGTGGCAAATTAGTGCATGAAAAGATGCTTAACAATACTTCTGGCCAAGATGGAAGCATGGGTAGATATACTGTGCCTCCTTTCACAACCAAAATGAGGACAACAATTTGAAAACAAAAAAACAACTAGAACTGCCAGAAAACTGAACTGTATGGAAGTCCAACAACCAAAGAGTTAAAGAAGACACATTCATCCAGACTGGTAGGAGGGGTGGAATGGGGCAGCCTGGGCAGAGATGTCTCTCAGCAAAGTGGTGGCTGGCAGGAGGCAAAATGGTGACGAGTAGGACAGAGCAGATTCCATTTCCTTTTACCCATGGGAGAGGATCCTGGTCGGTCTGTGGAGGAGCAACGCAGGCAGCCGGTAGTTCCCTAGCATATATGAAAATAAGGGACCAGAAATTGTGACAGTCATGGAGGATCCATACTGTAGGGAGACGCCAGTGGTACAGTGGACCAGAGCAAAGACAGGATCAGCAGGGGCTTCCACAGTGCACAGCTCAGGGTCCAGTGTCCGGCGCCTGGTGCACCTCAGCAGGCACCCAGTGTGCTGGGGTTGGCACCCAGCACTCAGGATTGGCTCCCGCTGCATCTCCCCTGGACTATTTGGGAGTCATGGGCCTGCCAAAGGGCCCTTGGGAGAGAGTTGGGTTATCAGCTCCCTCCCTCCCCAGCCAACAAGGTTGGGCACCAGGAGAGACGTGTTTGCTTCAGTTTGCAGAGAGAGTACTAAGGACAAAGGGCCGAGATCAACCATGGACTCTGTGGTCACCAGCTCGGGAAAATTGAGAGGCTCAGTGTTGGGCTCTGACTCCCATAGTCACTGGTCTGGCTGGGGGATTAGACTGTGCTGAGAGGCAGGCTTTCTAAAGGAGAAAGTTTTTGTAGTGTATACTGAAGGTTCCTTCTACTACAGCCCCTGGTGTCTGCTCCCCACCCAGCCTGGCAGCAAACTGGAGGTTGGGCAGAGGGCCTGGAGTTTGCCCACAGAACTGGGACCAGTCTGGACCCGAACCCATGGGAACCAGGCAGCCTGGCCTGCATGCACACACGCACGTGCCCTGCAACCCAGCCCACGGTGGTAACCCCTAGGAAAAGAGTGCTGTGAGGAAGTCCTAGATCCCCTTCCTAGGCTGCTGGGGAGAAGTGCCAGTTTGGCTCTTGGACGAACACTGGCAGAAAGACAATACTAATTGCCCCTCAGCCTGCTGCTGCCAGAAAAAGTGGTTTGGCCAGTTTGAAACTGACAAGAGAATTTTTTTTAAGTAATCATTTATCTTTTTAATTTTACTATTGCTTTATCTTTCAATACTTTTTTCTTCTTTTCTGTTTTATTCTTTCTTCCTTTCTTTCCAAACTTATTGCTTTTTCCTCCCATCTCCTGCCCTTTTTTTCCTTTTACCCACAAGCAACACAAACAACCTGGAACTGGGAAAAGACCAGAGCTGGAGCCAAAGAAGAGGCTTCCCAACAGTAGAGACAGAGAGACAAATTTCACTTTGCTATAGCAGAGAAGCCACAAGTTGCTGCATATTTGTATTATTATTATTTTTTCATTATTCTCACTTCTTTATATTTTAATAGTATCTTTGTATTCCTCCTCTTTCTGTATAGGCTTCTTTGCCTTGGCTGGTCACATTGTATCATTTGACAAGTTTCCCCTGTTATCTCTTCCACAGTGTATTGCCAATTTTCTATACTTTACGCTACTTGTTTTCCATTAGCTCACAACCCAAAGTTCTATACCCCCTATTGAGACAGATCACATAGAGTCTGTCATATGATCGTTGCCCTAATATTATTGTAAATAATAGCTGTACTATACAACTATAAATACTTCACAACACATCTCCTGGATCTTAGTCTACTTCACAGTTTCTTGAATTCTATTACTGGAGTAATTAACTATATTTGCTCATATACTACACCTATTTACTAACCTTTACTCTCACCTTATGCCAGAATCTGACTGCAACCTCACTGCTTTCTAGATCCAACTCACTGGCCTTCTCCCTTCAACAAGAGACTTATCTTGTCTCCATCCTCTCTTAAAAGTGACAAGTTGGATTGAAGATTACAGTTAACACTATATATAGCCTAAAGATATTCTATCTCTTCTCTACTGGTTGTGACTGTAAATATCATAAAACACTCTCTCACTGTCATAAACCACTTGTCTCCCCCTCCAAATGATCACATACACAAAAAAAGGAGTAGGTGGAAGCAGAGACCACCAGAATAACCAAAGGAGTCTGCACCACTGAATTTCACAGGCATTCACAAAAGTTCACATCATAAACCCAGGGAGTCAGAACAGATCAGTTTAAGAAGCTGAAGCTAACAAGAGGACTCTCACAAACAATGGGAAGACAACAAAACAATCCCCAAATGAAAGGAAAGGAGGAAGTCTAAAAAAGAATGTAAGATAAAATAAAGGCAAGTCAATTATCAGATATGGAATTCAAAGCACTGGTTATCAGGAAATTTAAAGAGCTCGCAATGAGCTACCAGAAACTATAGGGTAGCTACAACGAACTCACCACAAACTATATCAACATGAAAAAGGAAATAGAAACTGTTAGCAAGGGACAAGAGGAGATGAAGAATACAATTTCTAAATTGAAGAACACAGTAGAAGGAATCAAAAGCAGAATTAATGAACTAGAAGATCAGATCAGTGAGTTGGAGGACAAAGTAGAAAAAAAAACTCCCAGAAAGAGTAAGGAAAACAAAAGAGGCTCAGAGAGAAAGAAGCGGTATTAAGAAAAGATGCTAGATAATATGAAATGTAATAATATCCAAATAATAGGGATACCAGAAGGAGAAGAACAAAAACAAGGGGTAGAAAACCTATTTAAAAAAGAAATGAGGGAAAACTTTCCTAATTTGATGAGGAAAAAGAAAACCACAAATCAAGGAATCACAGAGAGTCCCAAACTAGAGGAACCCAAAGAGGCCCACGTTAAGATATATCACCATTAAAATGCCAAAATTCCAAGATAAAGAGAGAATCTCAAAGGCAGCAGTGGAGGAAAAAGAAGTAACACGCAAGGGAGCCCCAATAAGGTTAGCTTCTGACTTCTCAATGGAAAAGCTCCAAGCAAGAAGAGAATGGCAAGAAATATTCCAAGTAATGAGGACCAGAGGCCTGCCACCAAGGATACTTTACCCAGCAAGGCTCTCAATCAAGATAGAGGGCCAAATAAGGAGCTTCCACAGTAAAAGAAATCTAAAATAATATACCTCATCCAAACCAGCTCTGCAAGAAATACTAAAAGGTCTGCTTTAAGGAAAGGAAGGAAGAGAGAGAGACAAAGAGGAACACAGGTACAAAAATGTCAATGAATAAGTACCTATCAATAATAACATTAAATGTAAAAGGATTAAATGCTCCAATCAAAAGACATAGAATAGCTGAATGGATAAGAAACCATGACCCACACATATGCTGCCTACAAGAGACCCACCTCAGGACAAAAGACCAACACATACTAAAAGTGAAGGCCTGGAAACAAATTTTCCAAGCAATCGGACAAGAAAAAAAAAACAGGGTAGAGATAGTCATATCAGACTAAACGGACTTCAAAACGGGGCCATAAGGAGAAACCCAGAAGGTCACTTCATAATACTCAAGGGAAGAATCCAACAGGAAGACATTAACATCGTAAATAATATGCCACCAACAGAGGACCACCCAAATATATAAAAAAATCTTAGAGGATTTCAAGAAAGATACTGAAAGCAACACAATTATAGTAGGGGATTTTAATACCCCACTGCCAGAAATGGAGAGATCTTCCAAACAAAATATAAAAAAAGATTCTGTGGCATTGAACAAAGCCCTAAATAAATGGACTTAACTGATGTATATAGAAACATTCATCTCAAAGAAGCTAAAAACATATTCTTTTCAAGTGCACATGGAACATTTTCAAAGATAGACGACATGATAAGATACAAAAGGAAACTCAAAAAATTCAAGAAAATCTAAATCACACCAAGCATTTTTTCTGACCACAAGGGACTGAAAATGAAAACTAACCCCACCCCCCAAAAACCCAAACACTCAAAATCATGGAGATTCAATGGCATGCTAATGAACAACAAATGGGTCAAGAATAAAATTAGAAAAGAAATAAAAAAGTTTCTGGAAACAAATGAAAATGAACTCACAACAACTCATATGTCCCAAAACTTACGGGACACAGTGAAGACAGTCCTGAGAGAGAAGTTCAGAGCAATACAGGCTTACCTAAAGAAGACAGAAACATTTCAAACAAACAACCTAACCTTACACCTGAGACTGCAAGAACTCAAGGAACAACAACAAAGACGGCCCAGAGCAAGTAGAAGGAAAAAAAAATAACCAAGATCAGAGCAGAATTTAATGACATAAATACTAAAAGCACAATTCTAAGGATCCTGAATCCAGGAGCTGGTTCTTTGAAAAGATAAAGAAAATAGACAAGCCTTTAGGTAGTCTCATCAGTAAAAGAAGAGAGAGGACCCAATAAGAAATGAAAGAGGAGAGATTACAACTTATACCACAGAAATAGAAGGGATTGTAAGAATTTACTATGAAGGATCGTATGCCAAGAAATTTGAAAACCTAGGTGAAATGGACTAATTTCAAGAAAAATATAAATTTCCGAACTCAATCAAGAAGAAGCAGAACCAATAACGGCAGATAAAATGGAAGCAGTAATCAAAACATTCCTGTCACACAAAAGCCCTGGACCAGATGGTTTCATAGAAGAATTCTACAAAGTATTTAAGGAAGAGCTAAATCCTATCCTTCAGAGACTATTCCAAAAAATCCAAAATGATGGAAAACTCCCAAACTGTTTTTATGAAGCCAGCATCATCCTAATTCCAAAACCCAAAAAAGAAACAACAGAGAAAGAAAACTTCAGACCAATATCGCTGATGAACATAGACACTAAAATCCTCAACAAAATATTGACAAATTGCATCCAACAATACATTAAAAAGATAATACACCATGACCAAGTGGGGTTCATCCCAGGGATGCAAGGACCATTCAACATTAGCAAATCAGTAAGTGTAATACAACATATAAAGAAAAGCAAAGACAAAAATCACATGATCATATCAATAGACCCGATAAAATCTTTTGATAAGGTAGAACGCCCATTTATGATAAAAACACTCAGCAAAGTGGGAATAGAGAGAGCATTCCTCAATATAATGAAGGCCATATATGAGAGACCTACCGGAAATATCATACTCAATGGGCAAAAACTAAAATCTTTCCGCTAAGATCAGAAACAAGATGAGGTTGTCCACTTTCACCACTTTTATTCAATATAGTATTAGGAGTTTTAGCCACAGTGCTCAGACAAGAAAAGTAAATAAAAGGCATCCAAACCAGAAAGGAGGAATCAAAACTGTCAGTGTTTGCAGATGATATGATAGTGTACATGGAAAACCCTATAAACTCTACCGAAAATATGCTCGACCTAATGAATAAATTTGGCAAAACAGCTGGTTGCAAATCAATATACAGAAATCAACGGCATTTTTGTATACTATCAATGAATCAGCAGTAGCAGATATCAAGAAAAATCCCATTCAACATACTAAAAACAAAAATAAAATATCTGGGAATAAACCTAACCAAGGGGGTAAAAGACCTGTACTCAGAAAACTACACAATACTGAAGAAAGAAATCAAAGAAGACACAAATAAATGGAAACATATACAATGTTCATGGACTGGAAGAATTAATATCATCAAAATATCCATACTACCCAAAGCAATTTACAGATTCAATGCAATACCTATTAAAGTACCAATGGCATATTTCACAGACATACAACAAACACTTCAAAAATTTATAAGGGACCATAAAAGACCCTGAATAGCAACTGCAATTTTGAGAAAGATGAACAAGTAGGAAAGATCACAATACCTGATATCAAACTGTATTACAAGGCCACTGTAATCAAAACAGCCTGGTACGGGCACAAAAACAGGCACATAGACCAATGGAACAGAACAGAGAGCCCAGAAATAAACCCAACTCTCTACAGTCAATTAATATTCGAGAAAGGGGGCAGTAACATAAAATGGAGTGAAAATAGCTTCTTCAACAAATGGTGTTGGGAGAACTGGACAGCTACATGCAAAAAAAAAAAAGAAACTTGAACACCGACTTACACCATACACCAAAATACATTCAAGGTGGATAAAAGACTTAAACAGAAGGCTTGACACCATTACAGTCCTAAAGGAGAAAATTGGCAGGAAAATGTCAGCTATTTCATCTAGCAACATTTTTACTGATATGCCCCCTATAGCAAGGAAAATAAAGGGGTGAATAAACAAATTGGAGCACATCAAAATAGAAAGCTTCTGCGTGCCTAAATAAAACAGCATTAAAATTAAAAGACAACCAACTGTATGGGAGAACATATTTGCCAATGATACCTTAGACAAAGGGTTAATCTCCAAAATTTACAAAGAACTTACACGACTTCACTCTGCGAAGACAAGCAGCCCAATTAAAAAATGAGCAAAGGACTTGAACAGATGCTTCTCCAAGGAGGATGCACAGAGGATCCAGAGACCCATGAAAATATGCTCAATATTGCTAGCTATCAGAGAGATACAAAATAAAACCACAATGAGATACCACTTTCCACCAGTGAGAATGGCTATCATAAACAAAGCAACAAACAACAAACGTTGGACAGATTGTGGGGAAATGGGGGCCCTAGTTCACTGTTGGTGGGATTGCAGGTGGTTCAACCATTATGGAAAACAGTATGCAACTTTCTCAGAAAACTAAAAATGGACCTACCTTTTGACCCAGCAATTCCACTGCTGGGATTATATCCTAAAAACCCTAAGACACCAATCCAAAAGAACCTATGCACCCCAAAGTTCTTAGCAGCACAATTCACCATAGCCAAGAGCTGGAAGCAACTTAGGTGCCTGGCAGTAAATGAATGGATCAAAAAATCATGGTACATATTCACAATGGAATTCTATGCCGCAGAAAGGAAGAAGGAGCTCCTAGTCTTTGCAACAGCATGGATGGAGTTAGAAAGCCTAATGCTGAGTGAATTGAAGTAAGCCAGGTGTTGAAAGACAAATACCATATGATGTTACCTTTACCAGGAAGCTAAACTACAAAACATACAAACAAGCAAATAAAAACAAAGACTCTGAAACAGAGTACAGGGGGACAGTGACTGGATGGGAGCGTGAGGGAATTTCAGGGGGAAAGGGGGAAGGATTTACAGGAACTAGTATAAAGAACACATGGAAAAGAAATAAGGAGGGTGGAAATGGGAGGGAGGTGGGTAGCACTGGGGTGGGGCGGGTGTGCTGGGATGGGAGTAAAGACAAAAAACTATACTTCAACAATCATTAAATAAGCAAACAAACAAATAAATAGATAAAAAGTGGTGGCTGGCAGACCAGGGCATACAAGGTGATGACTGGTGCACCCGGTGGATTGTGGAACAGGTGTGGTGCCCAAGGCTACAGTTGCCAGGAAGATGGCGGCTGGGTGGCAGATTGGGTGGTCCCACATTCGCAGGCAGATAAGCCAGGAGGAACAACTGGGGAGTAGGACCGACAACACAACCCGGGATTCCAGCTGGGAGAAATAAAGCCTCAAACCACCAATTGAAAACACCAGTGGAGGTTGAGGCAGCAGTGGGAGAAACTCCAGTCTCACAGGAGAGTTTGCTGGAGAAACCCACATGGTCCTAGAAAGTACACAAGTCCACCCACCAGGGAATCATCACGAGAAGTCTCACTTTGCTTGTGGGTAGTGGGGGAAGTAACTGATATCTGGCAGAGAGCAGAACCAGCACCATTGTGCTCTCTCAGACCCCTTCCCCACATACAGCATTACAACGCAGCTACCTGGGTTACCCCACCCTGATGAACAACTAAGGCTCTGCCCCTTACTACATAACAGGTGTGCCAAGACAAAAAAAAAATGGCCAAAATAAAAGAACAGATCAAGCTCCAAAAAATACAACTAAGTGATGAAGAGGAAGCCAACCTATCGGATTCTCAGTTCAAAACACTGGTAATCAGTATGCTCACAGAATTGGTTGAATTTGGTCCCAAATTAGATGAAAAAATGAAGGCTATGCTAAGTGAAATAAAGGAAAATGTACAGGCAACAAATAATAATGGGAGGGAAACTGGGACTCAAATCAATGGTGTGGTCCAGAAGGAAGAAACAAACATTGAACCATAAAAGAATGAAGAAACAAGAATTAAAAAAAAATAAGGAGAGGCTTAGGAACCTCCAGGACATCTTTAAACATTCCAACATCTGAATTGTAGGGGTACCAGAAGGAGAAGAGGAAGAGCAACAAATTGAAAACTTATTTGAACAAATAATGAAGGTGAACTTCCCTAATCTGGCAAAGAAAATAGACTTCCAGGAAGCTCAGAGAGTCCCAAAGAAGTTGGACCCAAGTAGGAACACACCAAGGCACATCATAATTACCTTATCCAAGTTGGAAAACAGAGAGAATCTTAGAAGCATCAAGAGAAAAGTAGACTTCCGGCTAAGATGGAGGCATAGGTGAAAACACTGTGCCTTCCTGCACCACCAAGTTTAAAGACAACAAAGTTTTAGTCACAAAAACACAGCCAAAACACAGAAAATTGAACTGTATGGAAATCCGACAACAATGAACCATTCAGCCAGACCAGTAAGAGGGGCAGAGTCAGCAGCTGGCAGAGCAGGGTCAGGCAGGAAAGATCGGTGGACCGACCCAGTAGCGCAGGCGGCGGTTGGCAGATCCCAGGTGTGGGGTGGCAACGGGAAGACCCAGTGAGCGCGCAAGGCAGCTGGCTGACCATAATCACACATTCACGCACAGATAACCCAAGCAAAGGACCGCTCAGGCTAGGGCCCCAGAGAGGGAAATTCGAGCCTAAAAGCACCAGTTGGAAAGACTTTCAGGGTTGAGGTGGCAGGAGAGGCTCCCAGGCTTACAGAGATCTTGTTGGAGAGACCCAAGGGTCCTGGAGGGTGCACAGGCCTACATACCTGGGAGCCAGCACCAGGGGGACCACATTTGCTTGCGGGAAGCAGCAGAGGGAACCAATATCCGAGAGAGAGTGGAACAAACACCATTGCCCCTCTCTGACCCTGGCCCCACATACAGTGTCACAACCAGGAGACTCGGTCGCCCCACCCTGGTGAACACCTAGGCTCCCCCCTCATACCTAACAGGTGTGAACAGACCAAAACATTATGGCTCAAGAACAGCTCAAAGCCCCAGAGCCAATAATTCTAAGTGACCAAGAGATAGCCAACCTATCAGATGCACAGTTCAGAACACTGGTGATCAGGATGCTCACAGAACTGGTTGATTTTAGCCACAATTTAGAGGAACAAATGAAGGCTAAACTAATTGAAATGAAGGGAAATGCACAGGAAACCAGTAGTGATGGAAAGGAAACTGGGACTCATATCAAGGGAGTGGACCAGAAAGAAGGAAAAATGACCAAACAGAAAAGAATGAAGAGTCAAGAATTCAAAAAAATGAGGATAGGCCCTGGCTGGTGTAGCTCAGTGGATTGAGCGCAGGCCTGTGAACCAGAGGATTGCGGTTCAATTCCCAGTCAGAGCACATGCCTGGGTTGCAGACCAGTTCCCTGCAGGCCAATTCCCAGCAGGGGACGCACAAAAGGCAACCATACATTGATGTTTCTCTCCCTCTTTCCTTCCCCTCTAAAGACAAATAAATAAAAATAATATTTTTTAAAAAATGAGGATAGGGTTAGGAACCTCCAGGACATCTTTAAACATTCCAACATCCAAATTATAGGGGTACCAGAAGGGGAAAAGGAACAGCCACAAGTGGAAAACTTACTTGAACAAATAATAAAGGAGAACATCCTCAATCTGGCAAAGGAAATAGACTTCCAGGAAATCCAGGAAGCTCAGAGATTCCCAAAGAAGTTGGACCCAAGAAGGAACACACCAAGGCATATCATGATTACATCAGCCAAGATTGAAATGAAGGAGAGAATCCTAGAAGAAGCAAGAGATAAGGGGACAGTCACCTACAAAGGAGTTCCCATCAGACTGTCAGCTGATTTCTCAAAAGAGACCTTACAGGCAAGAAGGGGCTGGAAGGAAGTATTCCAAGTCATGAAATCCAAAGACCTTCATCCAAGATTGCTCTATTCAGCAAAGTTTTCATTTAGAATGGAAGGGCAGATAAAGTGTTTCTCAGATAAGGTCAAGTTCAAGGAGTTCATCATCACCAAGCCCTTATTATATGAAATGTTAAAGGGAGGTATCTAAGAAAAAGAAGATTAAAAAACATGAACAGTGAAAGGACAGCAAACTCACAGTTATTAACAACCACACCTAAAACAAAAGCAAACTAAGAGGACAGCTAGATCAGGAGCGGAACCATAGAAATGAAGATCACATGGAGGGTTAGCAACAGGGGAGTGGGAGGAGAAGAAGGGGGGAGAAGGTACAGAAAATAAGCAGTATAGACAGTAGGTAGAAAATAGATAGAGGGGAAGGCAAGAATAGCAGAGGAAATACAGAATCTAAAGAACTTGAGACACATGGTCATAAACTAAAGGGGGGAATGGTGGGGGAGGGGTGTGCAGGGTGGAGGGGAATGAAGGGGGGAAAGTAGAACTGTAATAGCATAAACAATAAAATATATTTTTTAAAAAAAGAGAAAAAGAGACAGGTACCTACAAAGTAGTGACCATACAACTGTCAGCTGATTTCTCAAAAGAGACCTTACAGCAAGAAGGGGCTGGGAAGAAGTATTCCAAGTCATGAAGGGCAAGGAACTACATCCAAGATTGCTCTATCCAGCAAAGCTTTCATTTAGAATGGAAGGGCAGATAAAGTGCTTCCCAGATAAGGTCAAGTTAAAGGAGTTCATCATCACCAAGCCCTTATTATATGGCATGTTAAAGAGATTTATCTAAGAAAAAGAAGTTAAAAATATGAACAATAAATGACAGAAAACTCACAGTCATTAACAACTACACCTAAAAAAAAAAAACAGTAGCAAACCAAGCAAAGAACTAGAACAGGAACAGAACCACAGAAATGGAGATCACATAGAGGGTTATCAACAGGGGTGTGGGAGGGGCAGAGAGGGAGAAAAGGTACAGAGAATAAGGAGAATAAATGGTAGGTACAAAAAGACAGGGAAAGGTAAAAATAGTATAGAAAATGCAGAAGCCAAAGAAATTATATATATGACCCATGGACATGAACTAAAGGGGGGGGGGGATGTGGGTGGGGGTGTGTGTAGTGTAGAGGGAATTAAAGGGGGGAAATGGGAGAATTATAATAGCATAATCAATAAAAATAATTAAAAATATTTAACATCATTAATTAAAAAATATAAGTTAAAATCACAATAACTTACAACTGCATACCTAACAAAATGGCTAAAATTAACATTAACTATACCCAGTACTTGCAAGGATATGGACAAACTGAAAATGTCAGGCACTGTCCATAGGAATATTACAAGTCCAATGAAATACTGCTTGACAGTTTCTTTAAAAGTGAAACACACACCTACGATGTGATCTAGATAATCCACTCTTATTTATCCAAGAGAAATGAAACATTTGCACACAAATATTTATAGAAATTTTATTTGAATTAACAAAAAACTGTAAACATGAACAATTCAAATGTCCATTAAGAAGTAAATGGATAAGGTTGGGAAGATGGCAGTGAACTAGGTGGGAGGGGAGTCCACTTTTCCCTGTGCATGGGTGAAACACCTAGCCAATGTTCTGAGGAACAGAGGGAACAGCCAATGGTATCCCAGCAAATATGAATGTTGGAGGCCAAAACTGTAGAGGACATTGAAAAATCAGATTGTAAGGAGAGTGCTTTGGGACAATAAGGTCCCTGGGACCAGTGCAGGAACCAGGGTGGCTGCAGCCCCAGGCCTGGAGACCCGCCCAGGTCTGCTGCAGGATTCTTGGGAGAGAGTTAGATCAATGGCTCCCTCCCTTGCCAAGAAAGGTTTGAGCAGCATCAGGAGAGATCTGAGTGCTTGAAGTCACTGGGGGGTAATAAGGATGAAGTGGCAAACAAACAAGGGAGGTGTGCACCTGCTGAGACTCTGGATGCAGGCTGGAAAGAGTTGGGCCTTGAGGGACCCTGACCTGGATAGTCTCTGGTCTTCTGGTCTGGTTGGAGAGTTGGGCTACATGAGGGGACAGGCACTTGATTGAAGCTGCAGGCTTGAATAGGAGGAATTTTTCAAAAGAAAAAAGAGGCACTGGGTGGCTCTTTGGGGAATACCCCTGCAGCAGCCACCCCCATCTCATCCCAGCTGTGATCATGCAGCCTCTGCAGCCTCAGCTGTGGGCCCACCTCTGCTGCCAGGACCACGACTGTGCCTGTACAACTGGCCACAGCAGTGGAGGGCACCCAACCATGCCAGTGACCCCAGGGGGCACCATTGACCCAACCACCACCTACCCTACCACTGTTGCTGCCCCAGCAACAGAGGACAGTGCACACCCAACACAGATGCCCAGCAACTAGGCTCCTGCTGCAGCAGCAGAAGCCAAGCATTCACACCCACAGCCCCTAGCTCACCTGACCCATCTGTCCAGAAGCACTGCATGCCCTACCCCACCACCCTGGGTGCAGAAGCAGAGGAGGTGTGTGCCTGAATCTGCTGGGACAGCCACAGCTGAGCTCCTGCCCTGCAGGGCCCACTGGCTTTCTAAGAGGAAGACAGAGATGTCCCCGCAGAGAGCAGCAGGGCTCAGGGATTCGACAGTCACCAGAAAGACTAAACTCAGTGGGGGTGATGAACTAACCTGAAGAGCCTCTGAGAGTCCCTAGGATCTAGGGCACCAAAGAGCGAGAAGGTGGTGTATGAGTTACCCCTAATTGGAGCACTTCAAGGACAGCAGAACTGGTGGACTGAAGGCATAGGCCAGCGTAGAAAGGCACTGAGGGCCTGACAATGAACTGGTTGATCGGCTGAAGGCTGGGAAACTGTGAAATGTGTGGCTCAGACTTGGCTCCCATTCCCAAAAAAACACAGGAAGGGAGAAAAGTGAAACCAATACTCCCTCAGCCTGTTGCATCCTGGAAGACCAGAAGAATCGGCTTGGCTTGTTTAAAGCCAGGAGGAGGCTTCTCTTTTTTAAAATTGCTTCTTCCCTTCTTTCATTTTTTAAAATTCCCCTTTCCTTTCTTCTTTTATTTTTTTACTCCTTCTTATTTCCGTTTTTTATTCCAGCAAATGAGACAATAAAATCTGGAGCTATGAAATGATGACAGTTAGACCCAAAGAAGAGTCATCCCCAAAACTGAGACAGTAAGACAAATTTCACTTTGCTACTCCAGAGAACTGGTATTATGGCATATTTGCATTATGATTTTTCATCTTTTATTTTATTAGTATTTTTATTTATCTTCTTTCTGCTTAGTCTTCTTCACTGAGTTTGTTAAATTGCTGATTTGACTGGTTTCCCTTGTTCTCTCTTTCATAGTGCACTTTTAATTTTCCATCTTTGACTTTACTTATGTTTCAATAACACACTACTCTAGGTCCTGTGCTTTGTATTCCTGTTATTCAGGTCACATAAATTTTGTCATATGATTGTTGCTCCATTACTGTTGCAAATAATTGCTGTTCCATACAAGTATAAATACTACATAGCATCCTTCTCAGACTTCATTTCACTTCACTGTTTCCAGAACTTTATTATTGTTGTGGTTAACTCTATTCTCTTGCACACTACACCTATTTTCTGTCATTTACTCTCACATTATCTCATACTTTGACCTCCCACAAGCACACTGCTTTCTAGATCCAACTCACAATTACCCCCAAACAGGAGTCGTATTTTTCCACCTTTTCTGAAAAGTAGCTAATTAGGTGAAATGTCACAGTTAACACTACATATCCAAGGATTTCCTACTTCTTCTCTATGGGTTGGTACTTTAAATGTCATAGAATACACTCTGGCTGTCTTAAACCATTTTGCCTTCCCCCTCCAACTTATCACAAAAAAGAGTAGGTAGGAGATGTGAACACCAGTATACTGACTGGAATAGGAACCCCCCCCCCCAAAAAAAACACCAACAAATAACAAGGACAAAAGTAAAAGAGGGAGTGTAAGCAACACTAACCTCCACACAGGACCAATCGGCATATACAACTAAATGGTGGAGAAATTACCAAGAATAAACAACTGAACAATAGAGAGACAGAAGCCTCTAAACATCATACAGACAGAAGAACCAGCTTCAAAACATTCTGTCTACACTTGCACAACAGAGTACAATAAGTGATAGATGGAGTCACCCTCAGTTAACCAGCTGGAGGGAAGGAACCACCAAATAAAGACCCAACAATAATCAAAACCCAAAGACATACAGACAGCCTACATAAAATGACAACACATGACCAGCGAGCTAAGGAGAACAAGGAGACTGCACCACAGAATCTCACAGGCATTCTACCATAGAAGTTCACACTACAAACCAAGGAATCGAAAGAGATAAATTTAAGAAGCAGAGGCTAACACAAAGAATCGCACAAACAATGGGAAGACAAAGAAACAATCCCCAAATGAAATGAAAGAAGGAAGCCTCAAAAAGAATGCTAAATGAAATAGAGGAAAGTCAACTGTCAGACACTGAGTTCAAAGCAATGGTTATCAGGAAGCTCAATGAGCTCACAAAAAAATTTCCAGAAACTACAGGGAAACTACAATGAATTCCTTGCAAACTATATCAATGTGAAAAAGGAAATAGAAACTATCAACAAGGGCTAAGAAGAAATGAAGAATAGAATTTCTGAATTGAAGAACACAGTAGAAGGAATCAAAAGCAGCTTAGATGAAACAGAGAATTGGATCAACGAGCTGGAGGATAAGATAGAAAAAAAAAACATCCACAATGAGTGAAACAAGAAAAAGAGGCTAAAAAGTGAAGAGATATTAAGGGAAATACAGGAAAAAGTGAAAAGTAATAATATCTGTATAATAGGGATACCAGAAGAAGAAGAGCAAGGAATAGAAAGGCTGCTTGAAAAAGTAATGATGGAAAACTTCCCTAATTGGATGAGAAAAAAAGTCACACAAATCCAGGAAACACAGAGCCCCAATCAAGAGGAACCCAAAGAGGCCCACTTCAAGACACATCATAATTAAAATGGCAAAATTCCAAGACAAAGAGAGAATCTTAAAGGCAGTGAGGAAAAACAGAAAGTAACATACAAGGGAGCTCCAATAAGACTGCCAGGTGACTTCTCAATGGAAATGCTCCAAGCCTGAAGAGACTGGCTAGGAATGTTTGAAATAATTAAAACCAAGGGCCAGCAACTGAGACCACTCTATCTATCAAGACTCTCAATCAAAATGGAAGGCCAAATAAGAAGATTCCAAGACAAAAGTAGCCTCAAAGAATATACCTCCTCCAAACCAGCTTTGCAAGAGATGCTAAAGGATCTGCTTTAAGAAAAGCAGATCTCTCATTGTTTTTCTTCAAAACAGTGAGAGAGGGAGGAAATCAGGTAAGAAAAATGGCAATGAATAAGTACCTAACAATAATACCTTAAATGTAAATGGATTAAATGTCCCAATTAAAAGACACAGAGTAGTTATTATCCACTGAATGGGTAATAACCTATGACCCACACATATGCTTTCTACAAGAGACCCACCTCAGAACAAAACCTATACAGACTGAAAGTGAAGGGCTGGAAACAAATATTCCAAGCAGACAGTAAAAAGAAAAGCTGGAGTAGAAATACTCATATAAGATGAAAGAGACTTCAAAAAAAGACCCATAAAAAGAGACCTAGAGGGGCACTTCATAGTACTCAAGGAAAAAATCCATCGAAAAGACATAGTCATGGTAAATATATATGCACACAGCATTGGAGCACCCAAATACCAAAAAAAAAACTCCCACAAAAACTTGGAGGACTTCAAGAAAGATATTGACATCAACACAATTATAGTAGGGGGTTTCAACACCCCACTGTCAAAAATGGATAGAATTTGCAAAGAAAATATCAGCAAAGTTATTGTGGCATTGAACAATGCTCTAGATCAAATGGACTTAACTAATATGTACAGCCTTGAATCCCAAAGGAACAAAATACACATTCCTTTCAAATGCAGGTGTAAGATTTTCAAAAACAGACTGCATGACAGGACAAAAGACAAGCATCAACAAATTCAAGAAAATGGAAGTCACATCAACCTTTTTCTCTGACCACAAGGGACTGAAACTAGAAACAAACCTCAGGGGAAAAAAATGAAACTCTCAAACTCATGGAGATTGAATAGCATGCTATTGAACAGTGAATGGATCAAGAATGAGATTAATGAAGAAATCAAAAAGCTTCTGGAAACAAATGAAAATGAACACACAACAACCTAAAACTCATGGGACACAACAAAGGCGATCCTGAGAGGGAAGTTCATAGCTATATCTGCATACCTAAAAAATATAAAAATATTTCAAATAAACAACCTAACCTTGCACCTGTAAGAATTCAAACAACAACAACAACAAAGATGGCCAAGAGCAAGTAGAAGGAATAAAATAACAAAGATCAGAGCAAAATTAAAAAACACAGAGACTAAAAGCACAACTCTAAGGATTAATAAAAACAGGGGCTCGTTCATTGACGATAAACTTAATCAAGAAGCCTTTATGCAGACTCATCAAAAAAAGCGAACCCAAATAAACACAATCAGAAATGAAAGGGAGAGATTACCACTGATACCACAGAAATACAAAGGATTGTAAGAAATTTTTACGAAGAACTGCATGCCAAGAAATTTGAAAACCTAGGTGAAATGGATAAATTTCTAGAAAAATATAATCTTCCAAAACTCAATGAAGAAGAAGCAGAAGGCCTGAACAGATCAATAACAGCTGATGAAATTGAAGCAGTAATTAAAAAAGAAATCCCAACACACAAAAGCCCTGCACCAGATGCTTTCACGGGGGAATTTTACAAAGCATTTAAGGAAGAGCTAACACCCATCCTTCACAGATTATTCAAAAAAATTCAAGAAGGTGGAAGACTCCCAAACTCTTTTTGTGAAGCCATCATCATCCTAATCCCAAACCAGATAAAGAAATAACAAAGAAAAAAACTTCAGGCTAATATAGCTGATGAACATAGATGTTAAAATTTTCAACAAAATATTGGCTAACCACATCCAGCAACACATTAAGAAGATCATGCACCGCCCTGGCTGGTATAGCTCAGTGGATTGAGCATGGGCCTGCAAACCAGAGGATCATGGTTTGATTCCCATCAGGGCGTGTGCCTGGGTTGCAAGCCAGTTCCCGGTGGGAAATACATGAGAGGCGACCGTACATTGATGTTTCTATCCCTCTCTTCTTTCCTTCTCCTCTAAAGATAAATAAATAAAATCTAAAAAAAAAATCATACACCATGATCACATGGGATTCTTCCAAGGGATGCAACGATGGTACAATATTCGCAAATCAATAAACATAATACTTCATGTAAACAAAACAAAACACAAAAATCACATGATCACATCAATAGATAAAAGGCATTTGATAAGGTACGGCACCTATTTATGATAAGAACACTCCATAAAATGGGAATAGAGGGAGCATTCCTCAACATAATAAAGGTCCTATATGAGAGACCTACAACAAACATCATACTCAATGGGCAAAACCTTAGAGATTTCTCAGTAAGATCAGGGAGAAGACAAGGATGTACACCTTCACCACTCCTAGTCAACATAGTACTGGAAGTTTTAGCCACAGCAATCAGACAAGAAAAACAAATAAACAGCATTTAAATTGGAAGAGAGGAAGCAAAACTATGACAATTTGCAGATGACATGATAGTGTAAATAGAAAATCCTATAGACTCCACCAAAATACTACTTGACCTAATAAATCAATTTGGCAAACTGTGGGATCCAAAGTCTATATTCAGAATTCGAAGGCATTTTTGTTCACCAAGACTGAAATATCAGAAACAGAAATCAGGGGAAAAAATCCCATTTGATATAGCAACACAAAAAATAAACTACCTAGGAATAAATCTAACCAAGGAGATAAATGAACTTTACTCAGACAAACTGAAGAAAGAAATTAAAGAGAACACAAACAAATGAAAGCATGTACGTAAGCCATGGATTGGAAGAATTAACAGTATCAAAACGCCCACACTACCCAAAGAAATTGATAGACTCAATACAATCTCTACTAAAGTACCAATAAATAAAGCCCTGGCTGGTGTAGCTCAGTGGATTGAGAGCGGGCCTGGGAACTAGAGGATCGCGGTTCCATTCCCAATCAGGGCACATGCCTGGGTTGCAGGCCAGTTTCCAGCAGGGGACACACCAGAGGCAACCATACATTGATATTTCCCTCCCTCTCTCCTTCCCTTCCCCTCTAAAGATAAATAAATAAAATCTTTAAAAAAAATTAAAAAATAAATTTAAAAAAATTTGCTCAGCATGAAAAACATTTACCCTTTAAAAAAAGTTCCAATAAATATTTCACAGATACAGAACAAGCATTTCAGAATTTATATGGAATCATAAAAGACCCTGAATAACTGCAGCAATTTTGAGAAAGAAGACAAAGTAGGAGGGATCACAATACCTGATATCAGTCTGTAGTACAAGGCCACTCTAATCAAAACAGCCTGGTACTGGCATAAGAACAGATGCACAGACCAATGGAACACAACAGATAACCCAGAAATCAACCCAAGTCTCTGTCATCAGTTAATATTTGAATAAGGGGGCAGTAGCATTGAATAGAGTTAAAATAGCCTCTTTCAATAAATGGTGTTGGGAGATCTGGACATCTACATGCAAAAAAAAAAGAAACCTAATCACCAACTTACACCACAGAAAAATAAATTCAAGGTGGATAAGACTTTTATATAAATAGTGACACCATAAAAGTCATATATGTTATCATTCAGAAAAATCTCAGGCAGTCTATGCAGCAACATCTTCACTGATATGTCCCCTAAGGCAAGGGGTATAAAGGAAAGAATTTAAAAAATGGGACCTCATCAAAATAAAAAGCTTCTGCATGGCTAAAGAACACATTAGCAAAATCAAAAGGGAACCAGCTATATGGGAAAACATATTTGCCAATGATACTTCAGACAAGGGTTTGATCTCCAAAAGATATAAAGAACTTACATGACTCCACTCTAAGAAGACAAGCAACCCAAGTAAAAAATGGGCAAAAGACTTGGACTTCTCTATGTAGGACATACAGAGGGTCCAGAGATACATGAAAAGATGCTCAGTATCACTACCTATCAAAGAGATACAAATTAAAACCACAATGAGATACCACTTCACACCAATTAGAATGGCCATCATAAACAAATCAACAAGCAACAAATGCTAGAGATGTATGGAGAAAAGGGAACCCTAGTGCACTGTTGGTGGGAATGAAGACTGATGGAGTCACAGTGGAAAACTGTATGTAATTTCCTCAGAAAACTAAAAATGGAACTGCCTTTGACCTGGCAATTCTACTGCTAGGATTATATCCTAAGAATCCTGAAACACCAATAGAAAATAACCTACACACCCCAATGCTTGTAGCAACACAATTCATCACAGCCAAATGTTGGAAGCAACCTAAATGCCATCAGTAAATGAGTGGATCAAAAAACCATGGTACATTTATACAACGGGATAGTACACAGCAGAGAGCAAGAATGGAGCTCCTACCCTTTGGGACAGCATTGATCAAACTGGAGAGCATTATGCTAAGTGAAACAAAGCAGGAAGTGATGTACAAATACCATATGATTCTCACCTTTAGTAGGAACTTATTCAACAAAAGAAAAAAATCAAGCAAAATATAACCTCAGACATTGAAATTAGGAAGAATGATACAGTGCCCTGGCTGGCATAGCTCAGTGGATTGAGCCCGGGCCTGCGAACCAAAAGATTGCGGTTCGATTCCCATTCAGGGCACATACCTGGGTTGCAGGCCAGTTCCCAGCAGGTGACGCACAAGAGGCAACCATACATTAATATTTCTCTCCCTCTCTCCTTCCCTTCTCCTCTGAAGATAAATAAATAATTTTTTTTTAAAAAAAGAAGAAGAATACAGTAACCAGAGGGAAAGTGGGAGGGGATAATGGGTGGAAGGGTTTTCCGGAACTACTATAAAGGACATATGGAATAAACCAAGGGGGAATGTGGAAACAAGGGAGGGAGTTGCATTTGTCTGTGGTGGAGGGGAGTGGTGGGGGTAAAAGTCAGACAATTGCAATTGAACAATGGTAAAATAATTTTAAAAATTCATAAAACAAAAAAAGTAAATGGATAAACTACAAACTGATGTATCTACATCTATACCAATATCTACATATTCATCTACATCTCTATCTTTATATATTTCTGTATGCATATATTTCATAAATGAAAATAAATTTTGATATATGTTACAAAATAGGTTAATCTCAAATTAATTATAGTAGAGAAAGAATCCAAGCAATAGAAGTAAATATTTCATCACTGCATTAATATGAAATCATAGAAAATGCAAAGTCTATGTGTGTCTTTAGAATAGGAAGAAGGTCGCAGGGAGTGGGCACAAGGAGAGGTTACAGGAAAAATAAGAAATCTAGGAATAATTGAAATTTCACTACCTGTAGGTGGTTATAGTTTCATGGGCTTATGCATATGTCAAGACCTACATTGTTTAACATAAGTACATGTACTGTATTTTATGTAACATGGACAGCCATCGAATAAAGTAAAATGATTAGAAATGACATACTATGTAAACAATAATCAAAAGAACACTAGAGTTGATATATTAATATCAGAAAAATAGATTTCAAAACAATGAACATTAAAGGGATAAAGAGGGACATAACAATGATAGAAAGGGGTCAATTAATTGAAAGAAGTAAATGCCTTAATAGGTTTGTTCCTAACAACAGACTTTCAAAATAATTGAAGCAAAAAAGATAGAAAGTAAATAAAAAATAAAAAATATGCATTTATATTTGAAGGTGTTAACAATAAGTTATAGAATAAATGAGTTTGAAAATGATTTAGACAAGATTATAACCTGATTGACCTAATTGATGCTTACTGCACATTCCACACAACAACTGGCATAATAAATATTATTCTCAAGGGTGCATGTGTGATTTACCTAGATAGACCATATTTAGCATCACTAAAACAACCCAAAGAGATCAAAATATTAAAATTATACAAAGCATTTTCTCTGACCATAATGAAATTAAACTAGGAATAAATTATGAAAATATATATAAGACCAATTATTTTAAAATTTAATAGCATTAATAAATAATTCTTAAAAGGCAGAGGGGAAACCATATGGGAAATTATAAAATATTTTAATGGAATAAAAGCAAAATGCAACATAGCCAAATTTTGTGACACATTTAAAGCAATACTTAAAGAAAAATCTATAGCATTAAATATTTGGAATAGGAAAGAAGAAAAATTTCCCATCAGTTATCTAAGCTACCATGTTAAGAAATTAGGAAAATAAAGCAAATTAGCCCTCTTAAAAGCAGGAAGAATGAAATAATACAAATGAGAGTAGAAGACAATGAACTTGAAAGAAATCAATCAAAAAATAAGATAAATCAAAATGCAAACTGATTCTTTAAAAATTCAAGAAAATTAGAAAGAAGTGGGACTTCTGGCTAAGATGGAAGTGTAAGTAGATACACTTTGCCTCTTCACACAACCAAAACAGGACAAATTTAAAAACAAAAAATAAACAGAACTGCCAGAAAATCAAAATGTGTGGAAGTCTGACAACAAAGGAGATAAAGAAGAAACATTCATCCAGACTGGTAGGAGGGGCAGAGACAAGTAACCAGGATGGAGAGGACTCGCAGCAAGGGCCCAGCAGCTGGTGGGCCAGGCAAGGCAGCAGCTGGTGGAGTGGGCAGTCCCACATGTTTTGTGCAGATAAACAAGGAGGAACAACTTGGGAGCAAGACAGACCACACAGCTCAAGATTCCAGTGCAGGGAAATAAAGCCTCAAAACCTCTGACTGAAAAAAGCCTGTGGGGGTTGAGGTGGTATAAGAAACTCCCAGCCTCACAGGAGAGTTTGTTGGATTCACCCACAGGATCCTAGAAAGGACACAAAAATACTCATCCCAGGTTCAGCACCAGAACGGCCCAATTTGCTTGTGGATAGCAGAGAAATTGACTGGAAACTGGCAGAGAGCTAAGCAAGTGGCATTTATCCCTCTGAGACCCCTCCCCGACATACAGTGCCATAACAAAGTGACATAGGTTGCCCCGCCCTGGCAAATATCTAAGGATCTGCCCCTTATTACATAAAAAAAAATGCTAAGAGAAAAAAATATGGCCCAGATGAAAGAAAATATCAAAGCTCCAGAAAAAATATAACTAAGTGATGAAGAGGTAGCCAACCTATCAGATGCACAGTTCAAAACACTGGTAATCAGGATGCTCACAGAAATGGTTGAGTATCTTCACAAAATAGAGGAAAAAGTGAAGGCTATGCAAAGTGAAATAAAGGAAAGTGTACAGGGAACCAAGAGCGACTGAAAGGAAACTGACTCAAAACAATGGTTTGGAGCAGATGGAAGAAAGAAACATTCAACCAGAAAAGAATGAAGAAACAAGAAATCAAAAAAGTGAGGAGAACCCTGGGTGGTGTAGCTCAGTGGATTGAGTGTGGGCCTGTGAACCAGAGGATCATGGTTTGATTCCCAGTCAGGGCACATGCCTGGGTTGTGGGCCAGTTCCCAGCAGGGGACAAATGAGAGGCAACCATACATTGATGTTTCTCTCCCTCTCTCCTTCCCTTCCCCTCTAAAGATAAATAAATAAAATCTTTTAAAAAGAATAAGAGAAATGTTTTTTTAAAAAGTGAGGAGAGCCTTAGGAACCTCCAGGACAACTCTAAACATTCCAACAACTGAATCATGCAGGTGCCAGATGGAGAAAAGGAAGAGCAAGAAATTAAAAACTTATTTGAACAAATAATGAAGGAGAACTTCCCTAATCTGGCAAACAAAATGGACTTCCAGGAAGTCCAAGGAGCTCAGAGAGTCCCAAATAAGATGGACCAGAAGAAGCACACACCAAGATACATCATAATTATATTACTGTAGATTAAAGATAAGTAGAGATTCTTAAAAGCATCAAAGAAAAGGGACAGTCCTGGATACTGTGGCTGGGTGTATTGAGTGCTGGTCTGCAAACCAAAGGGTCACTGGTTCAATTCCCTGCCTGGGTGCATGCCTTGGTTGCAGGCCAGGTCCTCACTACGGAGCATGTAAGAGGCAACCACATATTGATATTTCTTTCCCTCTCTTTTTCCTTGCCTTTCTCACTCTAAAACTAAGTAAATAAAATCATTTTTAAACAGAGGAAGAGAGACATTTACCTTCAAAAGAGTTCCCTAAGATTCAGGTATTTTTTCTCCAAAGAAACTTTGCAGGCAAGAAGGGGCTGCAAAGAATTACCTGAAGTCATGAAATGTGAGGACCTATATCCCAGATTACTCTATCCAGCAAAGCTATCATTTAGAATGGAAGGGCATCTCTGGCTGGTGTGGCTCAGTGGATTGAGTGTCAGCCTCTGAACCAATGGATCACTGGTTTGATTACCAGTCAGGGCACATGCCTGGGCTGCAGGCCAAGCCCCCATTGGGGGAGCATCAGAGGCAACCACACATTATTAGTACTTCTCTTCCTCTTTCTTCCTCCCTTCCCCTCTCTGTAAAAATAAAATAAATAAAATCTTTAGAAAAAAATGAAGGGGCAGGTAAAGTGCTTCCCGAATAGCGTCAAATTAAAGGAGTTCATCATCACCAAGCCCTTATTATATGATATGTTAAAGGGACTTATACAAGAAAAAGAAGATGATAAAAAATAGGAATAATAAAATGACAACAAACTCACAGCTATCAACAACCAAATCTAAAAAACAAAAACAAACTAAGCAAACAACTACAACAGGATCAGATTCACAGAAATGGAGATCACATGGAGGGTTATCAGTAGGAAGAGAGGCGGGGAGGATCGGGGAAAAGGTACAGGGAATAAGAAGCACAAATTGTAGGTATGAAATAGAGAGTGGGGAGGTTCAGAACAGTGTAGGAAATGGAGAAACCAGAGAACTTGTATGTATGACCCATGGACATGAACTAAGGTGGGGGAATGCTGGTGTGTGGGGCACACCAGCAATGCTGGAATAAAGGGGAGAAAAAATAGGATGACTGTAACAGCATAATCAATAAAATATATTTTAAAAGACTGTCAGCTAATCTTTTTCAACAGGAACATTTCAACCTAGAAGGGATTGACATACAATAGTCTAAGTGATTAAAATTAAAAAAAAAAAAACAGCCCTAACTGGTGTAGCTCAATGGATTAAGTGCAGACTTGCAAACCAAAACATCACAGTTCAATTTCCAGTCAGGGCACATGCCTGGGGTTGCAGGCCAGTTCCCAGCAGGGGACGCATGAGAGGCAACCATACATTGATATTTCTCTCCCTCTCTCCTTCCCTTCCCCTCTAAAGATAAATAAATAAATAAATAAATTTATTAAAAAATAAAATAATACCATATGATCTCACCTTTAACAGGAACCTAAACAACAAAACAAACAAGCAAGCAAAATATAACCAAAGACACTGAAATAGAGAATAGGCTGACAGTGACCAGAGGGGAGAGGGGAGGGAATTTCAGGGGAAAAGGGGAAGGATTTACAGGAACTAGTATAAAGGACATATGGACAAAAACTAAGGGGGGGTGGAAATAGGAGGGAGGTGGGGAGCACTGGGTGGGGTGGGCTGGGATGGGAGTAAAAGACAGAAAACTGTACTTGAACAATAATTAAATAAAAATATTAAAAATAAAAAAGATTAAATTTAAAATAAAAACTTTTTCAAAAGGGAATAAAAACTCCAGAAGTGATATCAACAAGATGGCAGCATGCAAAACATTGTATCTTCCCTCCCCAACAGACACAATGACTCAACAATACATTAATTCTTTTCTGAGAGAAATCCAGAAACTATCAGAGTGGCTCTTGTATCCTGTGTGAGTGGTAAACTAGCCACTTGTAAGACAGTTGGAAAGGTTGAGACACTCTCAACACAGGCACTAATCTTCTCCATGGTGAGAGAAAGCAAGAGATGTACCACATATCCATTATTCTGCACTTCCTCGGGGGCTTCCAGAGGCACTGGTTGCTGCCTTGCCTGTCTAAGGATGTTGATGGGACCAGAACACTGTAGACATCTGGAGGGCCATTAAAAACAAATACTGCAGTGTGAACTAGCATGCTAATACTCACGATAGTCCCACCCACCAACTCAGCAGAGATCAAACAGGTGAATAAAAACAGCTCCCATTTCCTACCTGGGAAGAGACCAGATGCCTGGGGATGGCTTAGAATAAAAATGGTGGTTTGAGAAGCATAAACTAGCAAAAAGCTTTGAGAAACCCCCAGAATCTAGCCAGGATGATTGGTGACAGTCTTCTATATCAGGCCCATTTGTGAAGAATAGGAGAGTTGGCTGTTCTGTTTAATGCACAGATACCAACACAAAATATCAAGGTAAATGAAGACTCGGGAGAATATGTTCCAAATGAAGAAGATAAATCTACAGGAACTTACCCTAATGGAATGTAGGTTTATGATTTACCTCACAGATAATTCAAAATAGCTGTAATAAAGTTAGATGCTCAACAAATGTTTATGTGGACATGGAGAAATCAGACCCTTCATGAAGTATTCATGTGAATATAAAATGGTATAGCTGCTGTGGGAAACAAAATAACAATTAATCAAAAAATTAAAAATAGAATTGCCATACAATTCAGCAATTCCACTTCTGGGTATATACCTGAAAGTATTGAAAACAAGGTCTCTAAAGGATATTTGTACATCCATGTTTACAGCAGCATCATTCACAATAGCTGAAACCTGGAAACAATTTGAATGTCCATTGATAGATAAAGGGATTAAAAATGTATATACATGCTATGGAACATCATTCAGCTTTAAAAGCTTTCAAAAGGAAGTAAATTCTGTAATATGTTACACCTTTGATAAACCTAGATGAAATTATGCCTAGCAAAGTAAGCTAGTCATAAAAAGACAAATACTGTATAATTCCACTTATATAAGGTACTTAGAGTAATGAAAACCACACAGACAAAATGTGGAATGGTAGTTGCTGGGAGACAGGGGAGAGTGAGAATGAGTAGTTATTTTATAATGGGTACACAGTCTCAGTTTTACAACACAAAGATAATTATATGGATAAATGGAAGCAATGGTCATACAACAGTGTGAATGCATTTAGTTCCACTGAACTGTATACTTTAAAATGATAAAGATGGTAAATTTTATGTTATGTGTATTTTTAAAAAGATTTTATTTATTTATTTTTAGACCAAAGGGAAGAGAAGGAGAAAGAGAGGGAGAGAAACATCAATGTGTGGTTGCCTCAAATGCGCCCCCTACTGGGGACCTGGCCTGCAACCCAGGCATGTGCCCTGACTGGGAATCGAACCCATGGTCCTTTACTTTGCAGATGGCACTCAGTCTACTGAGTCACACTAGCCAGGGCTATGTTATGTGTATTTTACCACAATAAAACACAAATAAATAAATCTTTTAAAAATGTTTTCTTGCCCTGTCTGGTGTGGTTCAGTTAGTTGGGTGTTGTGTGCAAACCAAAAGGTCCCCATTTTGATTCCTAGTCAGGGCCCATGCCTTGGTTGTGAGTTTGGTCCCTGGCCAGGGTGTGCACAAATATAAAACCCAACAGATCAATATTTCTCTCTCATATCAATGATTCTCTTTCTCTCTTTCTTCCACCCTTCTTCTCCTTCTCTAAAATCAATAAAAGAAAAAAATTAAATGCTTTCTTGACCCATATTTGAGACCCTAGCTAGAGTCCTGTCAGTTGCCTTTCTTGAACATCCTATAAACTCCACACCCCCAACCACCCCGTTACTGAGCTCTTACACTCTGAGCTACTATATGCTTGCCACAATCTCCCCAGTGCCAGGTGCCAGACAACCAGGAACAGCCCTCATGCCCCAGAGTTGGCTGACATTTTTCAAATTAGTCCATTCTAAACTTGGTTACCCTACCTCACTTGTTCCTTCCCTCCAGAAACTATAATGAAGGCTCTTGTCCACATTCCTCCTTCTCCCTCTGTCTTGTGCCTGACCCCATGCCTTTCCTGAGTGTCCATGCATGTCATACTGTTTCCTCACCAGGGAACAGTGAGTATTTTAAAAAACTGTAAAACTCTTTTTGGTTTTTCTCTCTTGAACTTTGTCTGGCCTCACCATCTGCTACCCAAAGCAAAAATATTTTAAAGGGGAGAGGGAGGGAGAAATGTTTAAAATAGGAGGAATGAAGAGAGAGGAAAAGACTGAAACTACTCCCTCTGTTTCCCCTTCTTCAAAGTACCATCCTTACAAAGGCTCTTTAGCAATGCCCATTTTGCAGTTCTCCCTCCAATTCCGAGGCACTCATGAGTGTGCCCCTTAGGAAACCCTGCAGCAGAAGTTCTCTGAGATCTCCTTTTCCTCAGAGTTCTGGGTCCCAAAAAGTGTGTGGCATGGGGTCTTCTTTGAGAGTCTGAGGCTGAGCAGCAGCCAGGAAGCTCCCTTTTTACAGAGATGGAATAGAATTCTCTGGTTTGTGGTTTTCCTGCTCTGAGCCCCTTTAGGAGCAAACACTCATTGGTTAGTCACTTTAATGCAGAGGTCTGAGTGCTATTTCTGAGGGAATCACCCTCCTCTCAGGTTTTCAACACAGCTTGGCCTGCCTAGCTCTTGGAGTGGGAGTTTCTTCCCACTCTGTCATTCTCTGTATAATTTTCTTTTTTTTTTAATTTTTTGAATTAGTGTTTTTATTTTCTTTTTAAAAATATTTTTTATTTAATTATTTTTCAAGTACAGTTTTCTGTCTATTAGTCCCCTCCCATCCCACCCCTTGTGCTCCCCCCTCCCACTTCCACCCTTCTCAGTTGTTGTCCATGTATTACTTATATATGTTCCTCTAAATCCCTCCCCTATTTCCCCTGAAATTCCCTCCCCTCTCCCCTCTGGTCACTGTCAGCCTGTTCTCTATTTCAGTGTCTTTGGTTATATATTGCTTGCTTGTTCGTTTTGTTGTTTAGCTTCCTGTTAAAGGTGAGATCATATGGTATTTGTCCTTCAACACCTGACTTATTTCACTCAGCATAATGCTTTCCAGTTCCATCCATGCTGTTGCAAAAGGTAGGAGCTCCTTCTTTCTTTCTGCGGCATAGAATTCCATTGTGTATATGCATAATTTTCATTCTTCCCTTTATGTCTATTTAGATGTCCCAAGGCTGTTTAACCGGTTCGCTCTATTAAATTTCCTTTCTTTCTAACCTGTGCAGTTTCTACTTCCCTGACTGTATCCTGACTGATATGCATGTTTCTGATTAGACCCTGACTAATATTATGTGTGTTTTCCTGTGATGGCTTTTTAAGTTTTCTCTTAGCCTATGTTTTTCAGAATTACCTCATAAACCTAATATTTGATTTTTCTCATAATTTTTAGAGAAATTTTGATCTATCTTGTTTTCAAATATTGCTTCCTTTTCAATCTTACCTCTTCTTTGCACTGTATCATATAAGTTTCTCATGTTGTGTTCTACAATTTCATTTTATTGCTTCTATAACTTTATCAGTCAAAGCACATTTTTACCTATCATCCAGTCACTTTGGTCTCTTTTCACTGTATCTAATCTTAAAATCTCAGTTCCTACCTTTAATTAAATTTTATTTATTGTTGAACATGTCACTATCTTTAATTCTGTTCATTTTTAATGTTATTTAGTTTTGTTTTAAACTATATATAATTTATTAATGAATAGTTTCTTTACCAATATAAAATGTCATCGCCAAAGCTGGTGTGGTCCAGTGGATTGAGTGCTGACCTGCAAACCAAAGGGTCACAGGTTCCATTCCCAGTCAGTGCACACACCTGGGTTGCATGCAGGACAGGTCCCCAGTGGGGGGGGGCATGGAAGAGGCAACCACACATTGATGTTTCTCTCCCTTTCTTTCTCCCTCCCTTTCCCTCTCTCTAAAAATAAACAAATAAATAAATAAAATATTTTAAAAATAAACAAAAATATAAAAAATATCCTCTATATCTTTTTCAAACTAGTCCCCTTGAGTTGTTTGTATATAGTATTATTGGACTACTGTTCAATTCTCTAAACATATTCTTGACACGTTTTTGTAATCTTTTTTCTTGTTTTAAAGATATTATGTATTTATTGTTAGATGGGAAGGGAGAAAGAAAGAGAGGGAGGGAAACATCAATGTGTGGTTGCCCCTTGTATGCCCCTATTGAGGACCTGGCCTGCAACCAAGGCATGTGCTCTAGACTGGGAATTGAACTGGCAACCCTTTGTTTCTCAGGCTGGCACTCAATCGACTGAGCCAAACCAGGCAAGGCCTTGACGAGTTTTATATCTCTATCATTTTCAGGAAGTAATACTAAAGTACATAAGTGAAACAGAATTGCATTGTCTTAGTTAAATTTTTCAACATTAATCTCATACTAGAATTAAATCTCACCACCTGGCTATCCTCCTCTTTATCTTCTTATTTCAGTCAAGTCTATTTTATCACTTTTGTATATATCATTCACAATATTTTTCTAAGGATGTGAATATGTCTTTATGTCCTAAGGGAACAATATAAAGTATTGTTTTTCATCTTTATGAAGTTTTTACATCAGTGTTACCATTTTTTCTCTTTGGTGTATAATATGATTTTTATATCTGATTATTTTTTCGGTCTTAATATATTTAGATTCATACCATTCTTTGTTAAATTCACAATATTACATTTTGGTCAACACTTAATATTTTTAATTTATTATCATTATTTTTTAAAATTATTGTTCAAGAAGTTTTCTGTCTTTTACTACCATCCCAGCCCACCCTCCCAGTGCTCCCCTCCTCCCTCCCATTTCCACCCCCCTTAGTTGGTGTCCTTGTGTCCTTTATAGTACTTCCCCTTAATCCTTCCCCTTTTTCCCTGAAATTCCCACCCCTTTCCCCTCTGGTCACTGTCTGCCTGTTCTTTATTTCAGTGCCTTGGGCTATATTTCACTTGCTTGTTTGTTTTGATGTTTAGGTTCTTGTTAAAGGTGAGGTCATATGGTATTTGCCTTTAAACACCCGGCTTATTTCATTCAGCATAATGCTTTCCAGTTCCATCCATGCTGTTGCAAAGGGTAGTAGCTCCTTCTTTCTTACTGCTGCACAGAATTCCATTGAGTATATGTACCATA
The DNA here is from genome assembly GCF_014824575.4 of Sturnira hondurensis. Classification (NCBI taxonomy): domain Eukaryota; kingdom Metazoa; phylum Chordata; class Mammalia; order Chiroptera; family Phyllostomidae; genus Sturnira; species Sturnira hondurensis. The sequence goes on along the minus strand of NW_028090025.1, from coordinate 1,203,663 downwards.
ATTTTTTGATCCATTCACTTACTGACAGGTACTTAGGTTGCTTCCAGCTCATGGCAACTGTAAATTGTGCTGCTATGAACATTGGAGTGCAGAGGTTCTTTTGGATTGGTGTTTTAGAATTCCTAGGATATAATCCCAGCAGTGGAATTGCTGGGTCAAAAGGCAGGTCCATTTTTAGTTTTCTGAGAAAATTGCATACTGTTTTCCACAGTGATTGTACCAGTCTGCAATCCCACCCAAAATGAATTATGGTTCCCCTCTTCTCCACATCCTCTCCAACACTTGTTGTTTGTTGCTTTGTTTATGATGGCCATTCTAACCAGTGTAAGGTGGTATCTCATTGTGGTTTTAACTTGCATCTCTCTGATGGCTAGCGATATTGAGGATCTTTTCATGTGTCTCTGGATCCTCTGCATGTCCTCCCCTGAGAAATGTCTGGTCAAGTACTTTGCCCACTTTTTAATTGAGTTGCTTGTCTTCTTGGAGTGGAGTAGTGTAAGTTCTTTGTACATTTTGTAGACTAAACCCTTGTCTGAGGTATCATTGGCAAATATGTTTTTCCATACAGTTGGTTCTCTTTTTATTTTAATACTGTTTTCTTTAGCAGTGCAAAAGCTTTTAATTTTGATGAGATCCCATTTGTTTATTCTTTTCTTTATGTCCCTTGCTCTAGGGGACATATCAGTAAAAAAGTTGCTGTGTGAAATATCTGAGATTTTCTTGTCAATGTTCCCCTCTAGGACTTTAATGGTGTCACAGCTCATATTTGTCTTTTATCCACCTTGAATTTATTTTGGTGTATGGTGTAAGTTGGTGCTTGAGTTTCATTTTTTTTTTTGCATGTAGCTGTCCAGTTTTCCCAACACCATTTGTTGAAGAGGCTATTTTTACTCCATTTTATGTTACTACCCACTTTGCTGAATATTAATTCGCCATAGAGATTTGAGTTTATTTCTGGGCTCTCTGTTCTTTTCCATTGGTCTATGTGCCTGTTTTTGTGCCAGTACCAGGCTGTTTTGATTACAGTGGCCTTGTAACACAGTTTGATATCAGGTATTGTGATCTCTCCTACTTGTTCATCTTTCTCAAAATTGCAGCTGCTATTTTGGGTTGTGTATGGTTCCACATAAATTTTTGAAGTGTTTTTTTTTTATGTCTGTGAACTATGTTATTGGTACTTTAATACGTATTGCATTGAATCTGTAAATTGCTTTGGGTAGTATGGACATTTTGATGATGTTAATTCTTGCAATCCATGAACATGGTATATGTTTCCATTTGTTTGTGTCTTCCTTGATTGTTTTCTTCAGTATTGTGTAGTTTTCTGCATACAGGTATTTTACCTCCTTGCTTAAGTTTATTCCTAGGTATTTTATTTTTCTTTTTGCTATATTGAATGGAATTTTTTTCTTGATGTATGCTTCTGCTTTTTCATTGTTGGTATACAAAAATGCCTTTGATTTCTGGATATTGACTTTGTACCCTGCTGTTTTGCCAAATTCATATATTAGGTTGAGCAGTTTTGGGGTAGAGTCTATAGGATTTTCCACGTACACTATCATGTCATCTGCAAACAATGCCAGTTTTGTTTCTTCCTTTCCAATTTGGATGTCATTTATTTCCTTTTCTTGTCTGATTGTTGTGGCTAAAACTTCCAATACTATATTGAATAGAAGTGGTGAAAGTGGACAACCTTGTCTTGTTCCTGATCTTAGTGGAAAAGATTTTAGTTTTTGCCCATTGAGTATGATGTTGGCTGTAGGTCTCTCATATACGGCCTTTATTATATTGAGGAATTCTCCCTCTATTCTTACTTTGCTGAGTGTTTTTATCATAAATGGGTGTTATACCTTATTAAAAGCTTATTTCCCATCTATTAATATGATCATGTGATTTTTGTCTTTGCTTTTGTTTACACGTTGTATTACATTTACTGATTTGTGAATATTGAACCATCCTTGCATCCCTGGGATGAATCCCACTTGGTCATGGTGTATGATCTTTTTAATGTATTGTTGGATGTGATTTGCCAATATTTTGTTGAATATTTTAGCATCTATGTTCATCAGCGATATTGGCTTGAAGTTTTTTTCTTTGTTGTATCTTTACCTGGTTTCGGAATTAGGATGATGCTGGATTCATAAAAAGAGTTTGGGAGTATTCCATCATTTTGGATTTTTTTGAATAGCCTGTGAGGAATAGGAGTTAGCTCTTCCCTAAATGCTTTGTAGAATTCTCCTTTGAAAGCACCTGGTCCAGGGCTTTTGCACTTCGGGAGATTTTTGATTATTGCTTCAATTTCATTTGGTGTTATTGGTCTGTTCAAATTTTCTGCTTCTTCTTCATTGAGTTTTGAAAGATTATATTTTTCTAGAAATGAGTCCATTTCACCTAAGTTTTCAAATTTCTTGGCATACAGGACTTCATAGTAATTTCTTATAATTCTTTGTATTTCTGTGGGGTCAGTGTAATCTCTACTCTTTCATTCTGATTGTGTTTATTTTGGTCTTCTCCCTTTTTTCTTGATGAGCCTGCTTACAGGCTTGTCTATTTTGCTTATCTTTAAAAAAACCAGCTCCTAGATTCATTGGTTTTTAGAATTGTCCTTTGGTCTCTATGTCATTTAATTCTGCTCTGATTTTGGTTATTTTTTCCTTCTACTTGCTCTATGCTGTCTTTGTTGTTGTTCCTCAAGTTCTTGCAGGCGTAGGGTTAGTTTGTTTGTTTAAAATGTTTCTATCTTCTTTAGGTAAGCCTGTATTGCTATGAACTTCTCTCTCAGGACTGTCTTCACTGTGTCCCATAAGTTTGGGGTTGTTGTGAGTTCATTTTTGTTTGTTTCCAGAAACTTTTTGATTTCTTCCCTAATTTCATTGTTGATCCATTCGCTGTTTAATAGCATGCTATTCAATCTCCATGATTTTGAGGGTTTTTGGTCTTTTCTCTTGGGGTTGGTTTCCAGTTTCAGTCCCTTGTGATCAGAGAAGATGTTTGGGATAATTTCAATTTTCTTCAATTTTTTGAGGCTTGTTTTGTGCCTTATCATGTGGTCTATCTTTGAAAATGTTCCATGCACATTTGAAAAGAATGTGTATTTAGCTTCTTTGGGATGAGGGCTCTCTATATATCTTTAAGTCCATTTCATCTAGGACGTTGTTGAATCCCCCAATATCTTTGTTGATATTTTGTTTGGAAGATCTGTCCATTTTTGCCAGTGGGGTATTAAAATCTCCTACTATAATTGGGTTGCTGTTAGTATCTTTCTTGATGTCCTCTAAGATTTTTTTTATATATTTGTGTGTTCCTACATTGTGTGTATTTATATTTACGATGTTAATGTCTTCTTGGTGGATTCTTTCCTTGAGTATTATGAAGTGAGCTTCTGGGTCTCTTTTTATGGCCCTTGTTTTTTGAAGTCTATTTTGTCTGATATGAGTATTGTTACCCCAGCTTTTTTTTCCAGGCCGTTTGCTTGGGAAATTTGTTTCCAGCCCCTCACTTTTAGTCTGTGTAGGTCTTTTGTCCTGAGGTGGTTTTCTTGTAGGCAGCAAATGTGTGGCTCCTGCTTTCTTATCCATTCAGCTATTCTATGTCTTTTGATTGGACCATTTAATCCATTTATGTTTAAGGTTATTATTGAGAGGTACTTATTCGTTGTCATTTTTATACCTGTGCTACTAATTGTCTCTCTTTTTTCCTTCTTTCCTTAAAGCAGAATTTTTAGTATTTCTTGCAGAGCTGGTTTGGTGGAGGCATGTTCTTTCAGACTTCTTTTGTCTTAGAAGCTCTTTATTTGGCCTCCTATCTTGATTGAGAGCCTTGCTGGATAAAGTAACCTTGGTTGAAGGCCTCTGGTTCTCATTACTTGAAATATTTCTTGCCATTCTCTTTTTGCTTGGAGTGTTCGTTCCATCAAGAAGTCAGAAGCTAACCTTATTGGGGCTCCCTTGTATGTTACTTCCTTTTCCTCCCTTGCTGCCTTTAAGATTCTCTCTTTGTCTTGATATTTTTCCATTTTAATGATAATGTTTCTTGAAGTGGGCCTCCCTGGGTTCCTCTTGATTGGGACTCTCTGTGACTCCTGGATTTGTGTGACTTTTTCTCTAATCAAATTAGGGAAATTTTCCCTCATTACTTTTTCAAATAGGTTTTCTATCCCTTGTTCTTCTTCTTCTCCCTCTGGTATTCCTACTATTTGGATATTATTACGTTTCATATTGTCTTGCATTTCTTTTAATCCATCCTCATTCTTTCTGAGCCTCTTTTCTTTTTCTTGCTCTTTCTGTGAGTTTTTTTCTACTTTGTCCTCCAACTCACTGATCTGATCTTCTGCTTCATCCATCCTGCTTTTCATTCCTTCCACTGTGTTCTTCAGTTCAGAAATTGTATTCTTCATTTCCTCTTGGCCCTTGCTGATAGTTCCTATTTCCTTTTCATGTTGATATAGTTTGTAGTGAGTTCATTGTAACTCCCCTGAAGATTCTGGTAGCTTATTGTGAGCTCTTTAAATTTCCTGATAACCAGTGCTTTGAATTCAATATCTGATAGCTGACTTGCCTCTATTTCATCTAGCATTCTTTCTGAGGTTTCCTCCTTTCCTTTCATTGGGTCTTTTTTCTTTGTCTTCCCATTGTTTGTGAGGCTCTTGTTGTTGGCTTCAGCTTTTTTAATTGATTTGTTCTGTCTTAATGGATTTATGGTGTGAACTTCTGTGGTACAATGCCTGTGAGATTCAGTGGTGTAGTCTCCTTGATTTCCCCAGCTGGCTGGTCTTGGGCTGTCCTTTACATTCGCTCTGAGTTTGTCTTTGTGTTTTTGTTTTTTCTGTTTTTTTTTGTGGGTCCTTCCCACCAGCTGAAGAACTGATGGTCCCTCTATCCACTTCTCATTTTAATTTGCTGTGCTGATGAGGGTGGGCTGCATAGAAGCTAGTTCTTTTGGGTGTACAGGGTTTTGAGAATTCTCTTTTGCTCTTGTTCAGTGGTTTGCCCTCAGTAGTTTCTCTGCTGTTTAGTTTTGTTTCCAGATAGGTCTTGGGTTGAGGTTTGTGTGGTTTCTATTCCCTCCTTCACATTCCTCTGTTGTTATCTGTTGGTGGTTTCTTTGTTGTTGGGTTTCCTCTTCTTTTGGGTATCCTGGTGTTCACCATTTCCACCTACTCTTTTGTGTGTGTGTGTGTGTGTGTGTGTGTGTGTGATCAGTTGGTGGGGAAGGCAAAGTCGTTTATGACAGCAGGAGAGTATTCTGTGATATTTACAGTAGCAGCCATTAGAGAAGATATAGGTGATCCCCTGACTATGTACAGGGATAACCATAATCTTCAACCCAACTAGCCACTTTTTAGAAAGGATGGAAGGAATATAAGGCTCTTGTTGGGGATGGAAGGTTTGTGATTTGGATCTAGAATGGAGTGAGGTTGAGGGAGGTCAGATTCTGAGGTAAGGTGAGAATAAAGGATGGTAAATAGGTGTAGTGTGAGAGAGAATAGAGTTAACCACTACCGTATTATAGTTCAGGCAACAACGAAGTGGGCTAAGATCCGGGGGGGGGGGGGGTGTTGTGTAGTATTTACAATAGTATGTAACAACTATTATTTACAATAATGTTAGAGCAACAATCATATGACAGAATCTATGATATACCAAGATTGGGAAGTACTGGACCTTCAATAGTGTGCTAACTGGGCAAGGGGAAGTAAAGGACAGTAAATTAGTAATATACTATGATTGAGGGGACAGAGGAAACCTGTCAAGTGATATGATATATCCAGGCAAGGTAAAAAAAATACTATACAGATAGAGGAGGAATACAGAGATAGTATTAAAATAAAAGATGTAAGAATAATGACAAAATAATGAAAAAATACAAATATGCAGTAACTTGTTGTTTTTCTGTTATAGCAAAGTGAATTTTGTCTCTCTGTCTCTACTGTTGGGATTCCCCCTTTTTGGGTCTAACTCTTGTCTTTTCGCTGTTCCAAGGTTTTTGTCTTACTTGCAGGGGAGGAGGGCAAAAAAAAAAAAGAAGCAGCAGATAGGAGAAAAAAGCGGTAGGTTTGGAAAGAAAGGAAGGAATAAAACAAGAAAGAAGAAGAGAGCGGGTTAAAGTATTGAAAGATATAACAATAATAAAGTTAAAGAAATAAAAGATTATTTAAAAAAAAAAAACACCTCTTGTTGGTTTCCAGCCGGTCGAACCTTTTCTTCTGATCACACTAGCTGCAGCAGTCTGAGAGGCAATTAGTGTGGCCTTCCTCCCTTCTCAGTTAACTCAGCCGGTCTCACCAGTGCCCTCTCAAGATCCAGACTGGTGCCTCTCCCCAGCGCCCCACTGAGAGCAGATTTTCCCCAGGATTTATAGTCCTGGCCTAGGGTGTGGGCAGGCGTTCCCGGCCAGGCTTCCCTGGTCTTGCAGGCTTGAGCAGGAACCTTTCTCAGTGCTATGGTGGAATGCACGGATGATTCTCAATTCTCCCCAGGTGACCACCGACTGATTCCATGGGTGATCAGAGCTCTCTGGTGTGCTTCCTAATGCCCACTCCTCTCTCTGACACTTCACGCAAACTGATCTCTCCTGGCGTTTTTCAGTCTGCACCCGGCCTGGCTCTCTCCCAAAGACCTTGCTGCCAGCCCTTGGCTCCCTGAGTCTGTGGCAGAGCCAGCATACCCAGTCCAGGCCCAGGCCCAGTGCAACGGGGAACACAGGGGCGTCTCTCAATTCTCCCAAGCGGGTCAGTGCAGACTGATTCCACAGGTGATCAGAGCTCTCTGGTTTGCTTCCTAATGCCCACTCCTCTGTCTGACTCTCCAAGCAAACAGATCTCTCCACCGGCCGGGTAGGGAGGAAGGTGGCGACTGGCTCTCTCCCAAGGTCCTTGCTTGCCAGTCCTTGGCTCCCAGAGACCAAGGCGGAGTGCCCAGCCCCTGGCATAGCCTGGTGGAGGGCCTGCATCTTCTGCGCTGTTCCCTCGGACCTTGTTGACCTGCAGTTGTCTCCTCTCCTCACCCTCTGGTCATTCAGTGTCCGCTACACTTTCTGGAGTCCTGCCTTCCTATATGCTGGGTCCCTGCTGGCTATCCTCTGTGCTCCTCTGCATATCAGTCCAGTTTTTCTCTGGCGTGTGGGGGGAAGTGAAATCCTTTGTCTTACTCTGCTGCCATCTTCTCCGCTCTTTTTGGTCTACATTTTATATTACTTATTCTGTGCCCCTTAATGGCACTTTGTTTCCAGTTGCTTTTGTTTTTATTATAAAAACAATGCAATGAATAACCTTGTGACAATGGCCAGTGCTGTCCTGGAGCACAGCAGAGATATGTCAGTAGAGGCTGAAAGAAGCACATACCAAATTTGTATACCTAGAAGTTACTCTCAATCTCTGAATGTGTAACCTGTGTGCCCAATGACACTGAGTGGGAGTTCATGAAACATTGAGCTTTAGTTGTTGATACTGTGGTGGACTGACCCACAACTGCTTCATGCATGGAATATGAAATAGGTCCCTGGTGGGGCCCTAATGACTATGCTGCTGCTGTTAATTAAGCCATCACAGCTTCCATTGTTGGGCAGGGTGAATCTCTCTGTGCTAGGTCTTAGCTAGGCAGACTTTTTTCAACTCCTCTAGGCAAAAGCCATACTCTCTTCTCCTTTTTTTTTTCTTCTAAGCCTGTAGTAGTTTACAAGCTAAGGTTCCTCTTTGGTGACCAGTAAGGAATATATAAGAGATACTAAGAAAAGCCAAAAGACACAGTGCACAGTGGTATCTTTCCTCACGTTTTCAGTCTCCTTGCCTGTTAATTTCTCCCTTCCACTTTCATATTCATTTTATAAGTGTCTGTTAAATCATTCCTATGGTATTTAGATAGGAGAAAAGAAAGTTAGTCTATGACATTTTATTCTATAACTGGAAAGCAGTTTATCTACTCTGGAATCATTTTTTCATACTGTTATTTTTTATTTTTACTTTTATTACTTATGCTGTTATAGTTTCTACTTTTTCTTTCTTTCCCCATGGATTACAATATGGCATAGTACTATTTTTATAAATAATTGTTGAAAAATTTACAGTGTCCTTAGCCCAAGCAGCTCCTCAGTGGCTGGTTTCCCTAATAGCGTATGTGAAAGGTTAATATTTACTACATTTTTCTCCCTATGTTGTTCCAAAAGTACCAAAAATTCTTGTATGACTTCAATATACTCCTGGGGACTGCTGTATCTGCATTATCAATAAGGATCTATGTGGAGAAAAAATCTTATTCTCACATATTGCTGAGGTTCTGCTTCCTCATTAGAATCACTTTGTTGTCCAGATTCAAACATTTTCTGCTCTGCTTCATCCATCCATTCATTGTAATTTTATTATTGTGAGTAGTAAGTGAACCACTGACCTGTCATGCAAGGCTATGATTTTTATGATAAAGTTATGGTGCAGTAAAAACAATGTGGTGTTCTTATAAACTAGGTCATTTATGCTGTTGAGTGTTTACACCATATTTGAAGCTATGTGGATTTTGAAACCCCTTTCAGCACAAGTAGCTGCTATTTCAGCTTTTAAAATGTACTTAAACAGACACTGAAACCATATTTGCTGTGTCTAACAGAAAACCCAGTATAGCTATCCATTCTTTTCTTCCATGTTAACATATTGCCTTAAAAAACTTTTTATTTTACTACAATGGTAAATTTAGGAAGAATTACTGAAATAAATAATATTTTATTCATTTATTCATTATTTTTATTGATTCTGATGAATTTGTCCTTGGCAGTTTCTTTGGAAAGCCATTCTGAAGCCGTTATGCTGATATTTTGGTTTCTATGACAATTGGAATATGCTGTCTAATGGTCAGTCATACAAACAGCTAGCAATGATATTAATGAGAAAAAAATGGCATACATGCATCTATAATAGGTTTAGCAGGGAGTCTACTATTGCTATGACACTTTTATGAATTTGAGTATTTCAAATATCTCATGTAAGTGGAATCATGCACCATTTATTCGTTTTCCTGTAAATGGCCTTGTTCATTTAGGATAATGTCTTCAAAGTTCATCTGTGTTGTACCACATGTCAGATTTCCTTTGTATTTTAGAAGCAGAATAATATTCCATTGTATGTATTTATCACATTTGTTCTATTCATTCATTTGTTGATGGACATTTAGGTTAATTCTATTCTACATCTTGGCTATTGTGAACAGTGCTGCAATGAATATGGAAGTGCTAACATCTCTTCAAGATATTGCTTGAATTATTTTGGATAAATACCCCAAATAAAATGACTGGAACTTATGGTATTTCTACACATATTTTTTGAGGCATATCACACTGTTTTCCATAGTGGCTGCACCATTTTGCATTCCCACAAAAAATGTGAAAGAGTTCCAGTGTCTCCTCATCTTCAACAATTGGTATCCTTTTACTAATTGCCAAGCTTACAGTTGTAAAATAATTGTGGTTTTTAATTTACATATCACTAAAGATTAAGAAAATTGAACATATTTTCTATATTTCTTATCATGCATGTCTTCTCTGGAGAAAAATTCTCATCCCATTTTTAAGTGTGTTATTAGGTTTTCATTGTTTTTTTTTCTATTGAGTTATAAGATATCCTCTCTGTTTTCCTCTAGGATTTTTACAGTTTCAGGCCTCATGTTTAAGACTTTAATCCATCTGAGTTGATTTTTTGTATATGCTGTAATATAGTGTCCAATTTATTCTTTTTTATGTGAGTATCCAGTTTTCAAATTATGATTTGTTGAAGAGACGATCCTGTCCTGATTGTGTATTCTTAGCAACATTGTCAGTTTATTTTTTAAATTTTATTTATTATTCTTCAAGTATAGTTGTTTACACTTTCATCCCTTTGCTCCATCCTGCCCCACCCTGCCCAGCCATCCACACCTCCCACCCTCAAACCTACTCTAATTGTCTTTGTAGGACCTACCTAGCTACATGTTTGCTTTACACATTTTTCTTGATGGCCCTTCCCTTATTTCTCCAAATTATCCCTTTCCCCCCACCTCTCTGGTTACTATTAGTTTGTTCTTTATTTCAATGTCTCTGGTTACATTTTGCTTGTTTGTTTGTTTTGTTGATTAGGTTCCACATATAGGTGAGATCATATGGTATTTGTCTTTCACTGCCAGGCTTATTTCACTTGGCATATGCTTTCCAGTTCCATCCATGCTGTCACCAGGGTAGGAGCTCCTTCTTTGATTCTGCTGTGTAGCATTCCATTGTGTAAATGTACGACAGTTTTTTTAATCCATGTATTTACTGATAGACACTTAGGTTGCTTCCAGCACTTGGCTATTATAAATTGTGCTGTTGTGATCATTGAGGCACATAGGTTATTTGAGTTGGTGTTTCAAGATTTTTTGGATATAATCACAACAGTGGTATTTCTGGGTAAAGAGGCAGTTCCATTTTTAGTTTCCTGAAGAAATTCCACATTGTTTTGCACACTGCCTGCACCAGTCAGCATTCCCATCAACAGTGCACTAGTGTTCCCATTTCTCCACAACCTCTTTAACACTTGGTGTTTCTTGATTTGTTTATAATGACCAGTCTCACTGGCATGAAGTAGAATGTCACTGTGGTTTTAATTTGCATCTCCATGATTGCTAGTGATGCTGAGTATTTTTTTCATGTCTCTGGGTTCTCTGTATTCCCCCCTTGGAGGACATATAGGTCCTGTTCATGTCCTTTGCCCATATTTTACTTCATGTTGTTTGTCACTATGGAGTGTAGTCCTGTGACTTCTTTATATAATTTAGGCATAAGAACATGCACACAGACCAATGGAAAAGAATAGAGAGCCCCGAAATAAACCTAAGTCTCTATGGTATTCAACAAAGGAGGAAGAAGCATAAGATGAAGTAAAAAGAGCATCTTCAAAAAATGGTGTTGGGAGAGCTGGATGGCTACATGCAAAAAAAATGAAACTCAGTCACCAACTTACACCACACACAAAAGTAAGTTCAAGGTGGATGAAATACTTAAATATAAGTAGTGACACCATAAAAGTCTTAGAGGAGAACATAGGCAGGAAAATCTCAGATACTTCATGCAACAGTATTTTCACCAATATGTCACCTAGAGCAAAGACATAAAGGAAGAATCAGCAAATGAGGCCTCATCAAAATAAAAAGCTTCTGCCTGGCTAAAGAAAACAACATTAAAATGAAAAAAAGAAGCAAATGTGTGGGAAAAGAAATTTGCAGATGATGCCTCAGACAAGGGTTTGATCTCCAAAATACATAAAGAGCTCACACAACTCCACTCTAGGAAGACAAATAACCCAATTAAAAATGAGAAAAGGACTTGAACAGATATACAAGTAAGACATACAGAGGGCCCAGAGACATATGAAAAGATGCTCAGCATCCCTAGTCATCAGAGAGATAGGTGCAAATTAAAACCACAGTGAGATACCACTTCACATCTGTCAGAATGGTCATCATGAACAAATCAACAAACAACAAGTGTTGAAGAGGTTGTGGAGAAAAAGGAACCCTAGTGTACTGTTGGTGGAAATGCTGACTGGTGCAGCCACAGTGCAAAACAATATGGAATTTTTTTAGAAAACTAAAAATAGAACTGCCTTTGACCTAGCAATACTACTTTTGGTATTATATGATGCAGACCCTGGCTCATAGGGTCCACAGCATTGTGGCTGAGATATGAGACATTCACATGGACTACCAAGTCCTGTGGAGAAAAAGAGATGGCACTGCCACTCTCTTAAGAGGAGATAATCCCTCAGAGTTTCTTGGCCACTCTCTCAAGAGGAGAGCATGCTGACCCTTGCCTTGACAAGCTCTTATTACTTCTCTGGGCACATTACATTGAGGGCAGTCCTCACTTACTATGCACAGGTTCACTTTAGGTGGTTACCACTTCACAGAGAACAAAGGAGAGGATGTTGCTAACCACACCACAGAAGAAGGATATTTGCAAATGCAAAGGGAAAAGTGGTTGAACTGGTTACACTCATCTCCCTGGAAGGTCTAGCACAGACTTCAGGAAGTTACTCCAAAGATACACAGTAAACATGTACTGCCTCAATTTAAGGTGAGAGGGATTTAGCAAAAAGCAAGTCTCAAAGTGGCCTAGGGACAATGTAGGCCTGATTCCCTACAGGAGAACGTATCCATGGGTGTGGGTCCTATGCATTGGACCTCACTTTCCACCAACCCCTTTGAGTGAGAGCTGGGCCCACACCATGCAGAATGGTCCCCTATATTTCCTTCCTTGTTTCTAGTTAGGATCACTATAGGTCTGACAAAGCTTGCTACTTGGTAGTCTCTCACATGACCCTCGGAAAATAATTTGCAAATGCATCAAAGTACACAAAGCATTATTATAATCAGTAAGCAGCCAGTGGCTCCAAAGACAAATGTTCTCAGACTAGGCCCATCAATTATTGTCAGGAAGTGATGATCAAATAATAGGTAACATTCAAAGAACTATGAGGACTTATTTAGAGTCAGGGTAAGATAGATAAGGACCATAAAATTTTGGAGAAACAAACTCATTTCAGGCTTAGACCCTTATCCTTTAAATTGAGGGTGTTAGCAAAGCAGGTTTCACAGGATTTTATGCATTCTTTCTTCGGCCTGACCACCCTGGGGGACCCACCCTTTCCAACACAGGGCTGCACCCACCTCTAGCATTGTTTCAGGCTTAAATCTAGCAGGGGAAGTAAGGCAGCTAAGAGATTAGGAGACTTCTTGCAGACAGAATGAGGATGCAGGTTATGTCAAAGACCAGGTGTGAGGGTCCATTACCCTCTTTTTTCTATAGTCCCCAAGGTCCTTCCCTGAGGGCTCCTCATGACTGTGTCCGTCTTAGGTCATCTCTCCCTTGAGGATTCTTACCCATCATTGGCAAACCAGTCATGCACTGGGGGCCAAGCTGGGTGAAGAGAAAGTGGGCATAAGCAATGTTCCTGCCAGAGAGATAAGCTTGATCTCCTCAGTGGCTTAGGGTCTAAAGGTCTCTCATTCAGACTTAGCCATGAGGGATTACAGCTTCTTTATTTGTTATTTTTTAATTAATTTATTTAATTGTAGTTCAAGTACAGTTTTCTGTCACTTACTCCCTTCCCAGCCCCCCTCCCAGTGCTCCCCACCTCCCTCCCATTTACACCCCCCTTAGTTTTTGTCCAAGTGTCTTTATATTAGTTCCTGTAAATCCTTCCCTATTTCCTCTGAAATTCCCTCCCCTCTCCCCTATGGTCACTGTCAGCCTGTTCTCTATTTCAGTGTCTTTGGTTATATTTTTGCTTCTTTGTTTGTTTTGTTGCTTAGGTTCCTGTTAAAGGTGAGATCATATAGTATATGTCTTTCACTGCCTGGTTTCTTTCACTCAGCATAATGCTTTCCAGTTTCATCCAGGCTGTTGCAAATGGTAGGAGCTTCTTTCTTTCTGCTGCATAGAATTCCATTGTGTAAATGTACCACAGTTTTTTATCCATTCATTTACTGATGGGCACCCAGGTTGCTTCCAAATTTAGGCTATTGTAAATTGTGCTTCTATGAACATTGGGGTGCAGAGGTTCTTTTGAATTAGTGTTTCAGGGCTCTTAGGATATAATCCTAGCAGTGGAATTGCTAGGTCAAAAGGCATATTTATTTTTAATTTTCATAGAAAATTCCATACTGTTTTCCATAGTGGTTGTACTAGTCTGCAGTCCCATCAACAGTGAACTAGGGTGACCTTTTCTCCACAACCTCTCCAACATTTGTTGTTCGTTGCTTTGTTTATGATGGCCATTCTGACTGGTGTGAAGTGGTATCTCATTGTGGTTTTAATTTTAATCTCTCTAATAGCTAGCGATATTGAGCATCTTTTCATGTGTCTCTGGATCCTCAGTACATCCTCCTTGGAAAAATGTGGTTCCAAGTCCTTTGCCCATTTTTTAATTGGGTTGCTTGTCTTCTTAGAGTAGAGTTGTGTGAGTTCTTTGTATATTTTGGAGATTAAATCCTTGTCAGGGTTATCATTGGCAACTATGTTTTCCCATACAGTTGGTTCTCTTTTTATTTTAATACTATTTTCTTTAGCCGTGCAGAAGCTTTTTATTTCAATGAGATCCAATTTGTTTATTCTTTCCTTTATATTCCTTGCTTTAGGGGGCATATCAGTAAAAATGTTGCTGTGTGAAATATCTGAGATTTTCTTGCCAGTATCCTCCTCTAGGATTTTAATAGTGTCATGGGTTATATGTAAGTCTTTTATCCACCTTGAATTTATTTTGGTGTATGGTGTAAGTTGGTGTTCAAGTTTCTTATTTTTTGCATGTAGCTGTCCAGTTCTCACAACACCATTTGTTGAAGAAGCTATTTTCACTCCATTTTATGTTACTGCCCCCTTTCTTGAATATTAATTGACTGTAGAGAGTTGGGTTTATATCTGGGCTCTCTGTTCTGTTCCATTGGTCTATGTGCCTGTTTTTGTGCCAGTACCAGGCTGTTTTGATTACAGTGGCCTTGTAATACAGTTTGATATCAGGTATTGTGATCCCTCCTACTTTGTTCTTCTTTCTCAAAATTGCAGCTGCTATTCGGGTCTTTTATGGTTCCATATAAATTTTTGAAGTGTTTGTTCTATGTCTGTGAAATATGCCATTGGTACTTTAATAGGTATTGCACTGAATCAGTAAATTGCTTTGGGTAGTATAGACATTTTGGTGATTTTTTAAAAGATTTTATTTATTTATCTTTAGAGAGGAAGGGAAGGAGAGAAGGAGAGAAATATCAATGTATGGTTGCCTCTCGTGAGTTCCCTGCTGGAAATTGGCCTGCAACCCAGGCATGTGCCCTGACTGGTAATCAAACAGCGATTGTGTGGTTCGCAGGCCTGTGCTCAGTCCAATGAGCTACACCAGCCAGGGCTGGTGATATTAATTATTCCAATCCATGAACTCAGTATATGCTTTCATCTGTTTGTGTATTCCATGATTTCTTTTTTCAGTGTTGTCCAATTTTCTGCATATAGGTCTTTTACCTCCTTGGTTAGGTTTATTCCTAGGTATTTTATTTTTCTTTTTGCTATATCGAATGATATTTTTCTTCTTGATTTCTGCTTCTGCTGCTTTACTGTTGCTATTCAAAAATGCCTTTGATTACTGGATATTAATTTTGTATCCCAGTTTCACCAAATTTATTTACTAGGTCGAGCAGTTTGGGGTAGAGTCTATAGGATTTTCCATGTACACTATCTTGTCATCTGCAAACAGTGACAGTTTTGTTTCCTCCTTTCCAATTTGGATGCCTCTTATTTCCTTTTCTTGTCTGATCATTGTGGCTAAAACTTCCAATACTATATTAAATAGAAGTGGTAAAAGTGGATAACCTTGTCTTGTTCCTCATCTTAGTGAAAAGTTTTTAGTTTTTGCCCATTGAGTATGATGTTGGCTGTAGGTCTCTCATATACAACCTTTATTATATTGAGAAATGTTTCCTCTACTCCTACTTTGCTGAGTGTTTTTATCATAAATGGATGCTGTACCTTACAAAATGCTTTTTCCACATCTACAGATATCATCATGTGATTTTGTCTTTGCTTTTGTTTATGTGATGTATTATATTTACTGATTTGTGAATATTGAACCATCCTTGCATCCCTGGGATGAATCCCACTTGGTCATGGTGGATGATCTTTTCAATGTATTGTTGGATGCGGTTTGCCAATGTTTTGTTGAGGATTTTATCATCTATGTTCATCAGCAATATTGGCCTGACATTCTCTTTCTTTGTTATATCTTTATCTGGTTTTGGGATTAGGCTGATGCTGGCTTCATAAAAAGAGTTTGGGACTGTTCCAACATTTTGGATTTTTTGAAATAGTCTGTGCAGAATAGGGGTTATCTTCTCCTTAAATGCTTCATAGAATTCTCCTGTGAAACCATCTGGTCCAGGGCTTTTGTGTGTCAGGAGTTTTTTGATTACTGCTTCAATTTCATCTACTGTTATTGGTCTGTTCAGACTTTCTCCTCCTTCTTCATTGAGTTTTGGGATATTATATTTTTCTAGAAATTTGTCCATTTCACCCAGGTTTTCAAATTTCTTGGCATATAGTTCTTCATACTAATTTCATACAATCCTTTGTATTTCTGTGAGGTCAGCTGTAATCTCTTCTATTTCATTTCTGATTGTGTTTATTTGGGTCTTCTCTCTTTTTTTTCTGGATGAGTCTTCTTAAAGGCTTATTGATTTTGTTTATCTTTTCAAAGAATCAGCTCCTGGATTCATTGATCCTTAGAATTGTGCTTTTAGAGTTTATGTCATTTAATTCTACCCTGATCTTGGTTATTTCCTTCCTTCCACTTGCTCTGGGCTATCTTTGTTGTTATTCCACTAGTTTTTATAGGCATAGGGATAGATTATTTGTTTGAAATGTGTTTTTTTAATCTTTTTTAGGTAGGCCTGTATTACTATGAACTTCCTTCTCAGGACTGCCTTTACTGTGTCCCATAAGTTTTCGGTTGTTTTGAGTTCATTTTCATTTGTTTCCAGAAACTTTTTGATTTCTTCCCTAATTTCATTCTTTATCCATTCCTTGTTTAACAGCATGCTATTCAATCTCCATGATTTTGAGTGTTTGGGTTTTTTTCCCCCTTAGGGTTGGTTTCTAGTTTTAGTCTCTTGTGGTTGGAGAAAATATTTGGTATAATTTCAATTTTCTTGAATTTGTTGAGGTTTGTTTTGTGTCCTATTGTTACAGAAAACAACTCAGACACTTTTGGGTGCACGGAGTGGAATTTTATTTATGCATGCGGACCCAGAAGAGGCAGTATCCAAATTCTGGGTCCCAAACTCGGGCAGGGGCTTGTTTATATAGTGTGGCATGTGGAATTGATTTACTAAGCCTACGTACGTGGCATAAGCAGGTTTACAGAAGCAAGAAAGCAGGGCTGCTGAGAAAGCAGGGCTGCTGAGAAAGCAGGGCTGCTGATAGGGTCATACAATGTTCTTTTGTTCTTACTTCTTAGTTACTTAGTTGCTCACCCCTTCTTATCTTAGTGGCTCAGAAATGGATAGTGTCCTTCTGACTTGTCTGGGCTTGTCTAAGCAGGTCTCCTGCTAAATCCCCCCCTTTGATGCTTGACAGTACCGTTAATTGGTCTAGCATCACTACAAGGCTGGCCTATGTATCTTGGGGTATCTTCTGATAATGATGGCACTGGAGGGACAGGATCTTGGCGGTTGTTCTGCAAGTTACTGTAGCTTCTAGATTCTGGACTATAGTCCATAGTACACAGGGGCCAAACCTGAAACTGAGGAAAAGTATGATTAGGGGTCAAAGGAAGGGTAGTATCTACTGGAGCCAGGCCTGGGGATTTAGTTGCTAATTTCTCTAATTCTAACTTTCTGTTTCTGATGCAGCGGTTTATATCCTCTCCTAGGAATGTACAAGTCCCCCCTTTCTCTGGATTCATAGCACTAATGAGGTTTCTTTCCTCATCATTTTTATCCTCCTGTGACTTGCTATCACGGAGGGGTTCTGAGACTCCTTTCTCCTTCTGGAATCATATAAAGGACAATGGATGAAGGTCTCATCTTCTTGTAACTACTTCCAGCTGGACATGGACATTGTCCTACCTACCCTTGCGGTCAGGGGTACCCTGAAATAGGAGGGGGGTGCAGCATGGAGGGAGTCCTTCCTGCAAGGGCAAGGACCTTACAGGGTCCTGGTCAGTTAGCTGTCACCAGGAAGTAGCAGGCTTGGTGTCCAAAGGCTGGCATTACTGGACCATTGGCCTTCTGGTCAGGTCATATGCTGGAGATGACAGAATGGGCAAGAAATCAGAAGCACAGTTAAATCATAACTATTAAATGACAAAGGCAGGGACTTTAGTAAAGAATTGCTTATCTAGTGAAAGGTGTATAAGGCATGCTACACCTATCCAAGACTCTTGTGGCCTGCTATGAGTCATTCAGGCTGAGGGGAATACATTAGGATTTCCCTCCTTTCAGATTTCTGAGCCCTTTCTGTCCAAGCTATCAAGACAGCAAAGGGAAAATCAGTTCTAAAGTGAAGCTCACAGACCACCCCAACCCTTTGTCAACCTAACTACTTAGTTCAATCAAATTGTTGAGTCTCAGGGGTGGGGGGAACGATGATGAAGATGGGCTCCTTAAGTGAGGCCTATATTGCAACCAATCACTCATAGGCATAGGCAGGTCATAGGCATATGCCCTATGAAAACAAAACACACAGATTAATTCACAGAACAATCCCCAAACCAGTCTCTGCGCCTGTGAGACTGTCTTTTGGGAAGACATTCCATTGCAAGGTCCTTCCTGCAACGACATTTAACAGTGGCAATTTGACAGGTCCTTTGCACCTGTAAATTGTGCATCTTCAGTGACATCACAAACCTGGTTTCAACTCTTAAATGAAAATAAACTTTCAAGACAGTTAGCTGCACCATTCTGATGTCCAATACTGAGCACTGTGATTTTCCTTGAACCACAATTTTTCTCCTTAAATCACTCCTACTGTTATTACAGGGACTACTTTGGGTCCCGCTTTTGATTTTGACTGTTCATTTGCATAAACACACCAAGAGCAGCCTGGATCACTTACAATCCTTAAGTCTGCTTTGCTGGAACTCACACAGGGAACCCTTAGATTGACTTCTCAGTCCATCCCTTGGGGCACAGAAACAGAGCCACACACTTGCCATCTGGCTTCCTCTGTACCAGTCATTTCACTCAAATCCTTGAGCCTCTATTGTGCCTACAGGTTCCTTTTTAGCCATCTTTCAGGAAAGCAACCTTTGTTCCTTCCCTGGAAAGACTGGCTCAAACCGCACAACCAACCAAAGTATCAGGCTTTTCTTATGGGCTTTCGCTAGCTTCACAGGTCAATCCCAGTTCCTCTGAGCTCTCTGGTAATGACCAGAATCCATACATGCCTCCTTCAGGCGTGACATTCCAGTCAAAGTCCTGGTTAACAAAACCACTATTAATGACTGCTCTTATTGGTTTCATGCAAAGAAACCTTACACCATCATTCATTCCTCCAGAATGCCAAATTCTGGAGGGATCAGGTAGGGAGAAAAACACAAAGCTTGAAGGAAAGTTTTTCTCCTTCTAATACCCATCAAGATGCATCTCCATGCCTTATACCTTCTATTACTAACACCACATAATTTCTTTCCAAAACTTTCACATTTCCATTTATTTATAAACATAAATAAAGCTTCCCACAGATTTTCTGCAATATTTACAAACCTTCTATAGCCTTTTTACCTGTCCAGATTTATCCATAATTCACTTTTAATCCCTGTTCCTTTCCCACACTGGGAAGGACTGCACTTGAACTCATTACCTGGCAGCTAAAAGTCCCTAGCACTACAGGCATCTTCTACTAAAAGTCCCTAGATTCACAGGGACATTTTGCACCTTTCTGAAGCTTAGACCTTGCAAACACCCTATAAATCAGATGGTCAGCCTTGGACCTCAGTTCATGACCTTCAAAACCAGAGCCGTTCCTATCAGAACTAGTTACACAGAGAACCTGACTGCTGCAGTGTCCACACAGCAGCAGCATACAGCTCATAATCTGAAGAGAAGCCTTATCCAATTCCAAGATGGCGATGCCCATGAATGCTCTGTCCTCCATGGTGGAGCACTCACATGGCTCATCCATTTTACACAAAATGGCAGCACCCTGACTCTGGTTCCGCCCACCTGTGTTGGCAGCCCCGAGGCTCTGGCTCCAGTCTCCAGAGCTAAGGAGGCCCCAGAGGCCCTCAAGGCCCCTGGTGCAGCAGGTGAGCAGAGCCCACTCGCAGAGGCTGCAAATCCATGGTGGAGACTTCTCCCACTTGCAGGGCAGGAGAAGCCATAGTGGGCCTCACCTCCCCAGAAGGCAGCATCACCACTGGAGTTCCTGCTCTCTGGGGTCCCCTTTATCTATTCTGAGGATGGGAGGAAGTCCCCCAAAGACTAACTCATATAGCCTGAAGGGTTAGGGCCATTCCTAACCCTAAATAGTGCCAGCAGTAGCAAATCAGTCCAAGGTAGTCCAGTCTCCTGGTGGAACTTAGCTAGAGTTTCCTTGAAAGTCCAGTTCATGCACTCTACTTCTCCTGAGCTCTGGGGTCAGTATGCAATGTGCAATTTCCATGTGATATGGAGGAGCCTTGTTACCTCCTGTATGATGTTTGAGACAAAAGCCGGATCATTGTCACTCCTAATAGTCAGGGGAAATTCGTACCTTGGGATGATTTCCCTCATCAGGGCTCGGGTGACTTCTCGGCTTTTCTGTCCTGGTGGGGAAGGCTTCTATCCACTCAGAAAAGGTGTAGACGAAGACTAAGAGGTAGTTATACCCTTGGCTGGGTCTGACTTCAGTGAAGTCCACTTGCAAGTCCTTAAACGGCTGCCTCCCTGAGTGCTGTATTCCTGGCTTTATCCCTGGGTGACCTGCTGCATTGTTCCCGGCACATGTAACATACTGTACTGCTGCAGAGCTGCAGAGAGCAGCCAGGTTGGGGAAGTAAAGGTACGTTTTTAACAGGTTTTCTAGGGATGTCTTGCCCGTGTGAGTGAGACTGTGACGCTGCCTAACTAGATTGCTGGCTCGCCCCTGGGGGACATATATTTTCCCATCTGGAAACTTGCAATTCTCCTCAGCAGTTTCCTGTCCTCATGGCAAACATAGCAGTTTGCCATGCCCACTCTGTTTTGATTTGTGCCCCTTCTTTAAGGTCAACCTGTACCCTGTCTTGGTTAGCAGTTCGAACAGCTGGCAAGGGCCCTCCCAGCACTGGTCTCAGGTTGGTGCGGCTGAAAGGAGGTCATCTACACACTGTAGTAACACTGAATCAGTCTCCTTCTCGGTAAATGATTTTAGATCTCTGGCCAGAGCCTCTCTGAGGGGAGTGGGAGAGTTTCTGAAGTCCTGTTGCAGTCTGGTCTGGGTCTAAGTCAGCTAGGCTGAGGACTGTAGGTGCCTGTAACCCTTTGTCGCCTGCCAGTGAGCTTTTTTTTTCTTGTTTACTTTCCTACAGAGTATGAAGTTTCAACTTTTTCTGGAATCCTCAATTTTCTTCTCAGAGCAGATACAGAGCAAAATCTGAAACATAGAGTTCTGAAACAATACACAAGTAGAGGCATAATCTTGCACCAATGTGTCCACTGGTGCTTTGCAGAGACATACTCCTTCAGGCCCAGTCTCATGGCAGAGACATGCTGCTTTGCCTCAGGCTGAAACACTCATCAGCCCCAATTTACCCTTCCTGGGTCCCAGGTGGCAAAGGCATCCTCCCCAACCGGCTACAGGCGACCTTTCCTAGGTCTTACAATACAGGTTTCTGATCAGAAACAGAACCACATGTGAGAAATTTGCTCTTTTCCCACGAGACCAGGAAATAAGTAGTTGAGGTTTCCTTTACTCCAGGTTTAAAACTTTTAGATCCTTTATACAGTCACTCACACACAAACACAAAGCAAACATCCGAGAGTTTATACAGTCTCACCCGAGTAGGACTGCCCAGGTGGGGATACATTTCCCCTTGCTGATGGCCAGTTGGCCTCCAGAGGACTTATGGCTAATTGCCTGCCTGAGAGGTGATCAGTCTCCCCTTCCACCACAAGGGGTGGGCCTGGTCTCGGGCTCTGTTCCCCCGGGCACTTACCAATTGGCACCTTCCCAGTTCCGGGTAGTTCCAGTCTTCACACCACTTGCCCAGGTCGAAGAGCAGTCTCTGGGACCCAAAATCACCAGGGTGCACACTTCCCTTCAGCCACTGGGCTCCCTCTAGGTTACTCCCCCTGCTGCCTTCACCGGAAGCAAAAAAAAGGCCTGCTTGCGTGAGTGGTTCCCAGTTAGGGAACCAAAATGTTACAGAAAACAACTCAGCCGCTTTCGGGTGTACAGAATGGAACTTTATTTACCCATGCGGACCCAGAAGAGGCAGTATCCAAATTCTGGGCCCCGAACTTGGGCAGAGGCCTGTTTATATAGTGTGGCATGTGGAAGTGATTTTACTAAGCCTACTTGGCAGAAGCAGGTTTATAGAAGCAAGAAAGTGAGGCTGTTGACAAAGCAGGGCTGCTGAGAAAGCAGGGCTGCTGATAGGGTCATACAATGTTCTTTTGTTCTTACTTCTTAGTTACTTAGTTGCTCACCTCTCCTTATCTTAGTGGCTCAGCAAATGGACAGTGTCCTTCTGACTTGTCTGGGCTTACCTAAGCAGGTCTCCTGCTACACTATCATATGGTTTATCTTTAAAAGTGATCTATGTGCATTTGAAAAAATACCTATTTAGCTTCTTTGAGATGAAGGGCTCTCTCTCTATATATATCAGTTAAGTCCATTTTATCTAGGGCATTGTTCAATACCACAATATCTTTGTTGATATTTTGTTTAGAAGACCTATTCATTTTGAAAAGTGGGGTGTTAAAATCCCCTACTGTAATTATGTTGTTGTCAATATCTTTCTTGGAGTCCTGTAAGATTTTCTTTATATATTTGGGTGCTGCTATGTTGGGTGCATATATATTTACAATGTTTATGTCTTCTTGGTGGATTCTTCCCTTGAATACTATGAAGTGACCTTCTGGGTCTCTTTTTATGGCCCTTGTTTTTTGAAGTCTATTTTGTCTGATATGAGTATTGCTACCCCAGCTTTTTTTCCCAGGCCGTTTGCTTGGAAAACTTGTTTCCAGCCCTTTACTTTTAGTCTGTGAAGGTCTTTTGTCCTGAGGTGGATTTCTTGTAGGCAGCATATGTTTGGGTCATGCTTTCTTATCCATTCAGGTATTCTATGTCTTTTGATTGGAAGCATTTAATTTATTAATATTTAAGGTTATTGCTGATAGGTACTTATTTATTGCTATTTTTGTACCTGTGTTCCTCTCTGTCTCTTTTTCTTTCTTTCCTTACTGCAGTCCCTTTAGCATCTCTTGCAGACCTGGTTTGGTGGAGGTGTATTCTTTTAGACTTCTTTTGTCTTGGAAGCTCTTTGTTTAGACTTCTACTTTGATTGACAGCCTTGCTGGGTAAAGTAGCCTTGATTGCAGGCTTCTGGTTGTCATTACTTGGAATATGTCTTGCCATTCTCTTCTTGCTTGGAGCATTTCCATTGAGAAGTCAGCAGCTAACCTTATTGGGGCTCCCTTTTATGTTACTTTCTTTTTCTCCCTTGTTGCTCTTAAGATTCTCTCCTTGTCTTGGAATTTTGCCATTTCAATGATGATGTGTCTTGAAGTGGGCCTCTTTGGGTTCCTCTTCATTGGCACTCCTTGTCTGTCCTAGATTGTGTGACTTTTACCTCATCAAATTTGGAAAGTTTTTTCTCATTACTTTTTCAAACAGGTTTTGTATTCCTCACTCTTCTTCCTCTCCTACTGGTATTACTATTATACAGATGTTATTACGTTTCATGTTGTCGTGCATTTGTCTTAATGCCTCTTCATTCTTTCTGAGCCTTTTTTCCTTTTCTTGCTCTTTCTGGATGTTTTTTCTTACCTTTTTCTCCAGCTCACTGATCCAATCTTCCATTTTATCTAGCCTTCTTTTGATTCCTTCCACTGTGTTCTTCAGTTCAGAAATTATATTCTTCATTTTTTATTGGCCCTTGCTGATAGTTTCTATTTCCTTTTTCATGTTGATATAGTTTGTAGTGAGTTCTTTGTAGTTTCCCTGTAGTTTCCGGTAGCTCATTGTGAGCTCTTTGAACTTCCTGATAACCAGTGCTTTGAATTCAATATCTGATAGCTGACTTGTCTATTTCATCCAGCATTCTTTCTGAGGCTTTCTTCTTTTGTTCACTTGGGGATTGTTTCTTTTTCTTCCCATTTTTTTGTGAGACTCTTCTTGTTAGCATTAGCTTCTTAAATTGGTTTGTTTTGTCTTCCTGGTTTTATGGTGTGAACTTTTGTGGTAGTATACCTGTGATATTCGGTGGTGTAGTCTCCTTGCTCTCCCAAGCTCACTTGTCTTGGTCTGTTCTTTAAGTTGTCTCTGTGTTTGTCTTTGGGTTTTGATTGTATTTGGGTCTTTGTTTTGTGGGTCCTTCCCACCAGCTGGTTAACTGATGGTCCCTCTCTCCACAACTTATTTTAATTTTTCGTGCTGGTGAGGGCAGTTTGTGTTGAAGCTAGTTCTTCTGTGTGTACAAGGTTTTGAGGATTGTCTTTTGCTCTTATTCAGTTGTTTGCACTGGGTAGTTCCTCCACTGTCTAGTTGTGTTTCCAGGTTTGTGGTTTGTGTGGTTTCCACTCCCTCCTTCACCTTCTTCTGTTTTTATCTCTTGGTGGTTCCTTTGTTGTTGGGTTTCCTTTCCTCTTTTTGTTGGCGATGCTGGTGTTCACTGCTTGCACCTACTCTTTTTTGTGTGATCAGTGGGAGGGAAAGGCAAAATGGGTTATGACAGTAGGAGAGTATTCTATGATATTTACAGTAGCAGTCAGTAGACAAGAGATAGCAGATCCTTTCGCTATGTGTAGTGTTAAACGTGATCTTCAATATATCGAGCCACTTTTTAGAAAGGATGGAAAGAAGATAAGATATTTTGGGGGAGAAATTGTGAGTTTGAT
Source organism: Sturnira hondurensis (assembly GCF_014824575.4). NCBI lineage: Eukaryota > Metazoa > Chordata > Mammalia > Chiroptera > Phyllostomidae > Sturnira > Sturnira hondurensis. Next base: position 1,179,106 of record NW_028090025.1, on the reverse strand, counting down.
CTAGAAAGCAGTGAGGTTGTGGGAGGTCAGATTCTGAGGTAAGGTGAGAGTAAAGGATAGTAAATAGGTGTAGTATGAGAGAGAATAAAGTTAAGCACTATAGTAATAGAGTTCAGGGAACCGTGAAGTAGGCTAAGATCTGGGAGGGGTGTTGTGAAACATTTACAATTGCATGGAACAGCTATAATATTGGAGCAACAATCATATGACAGAATCTATTTGATCTGGATAGCATAAATAGGGGGTGTAGAACCTTGAGTAGTGTGCTAAAGGAACACAAATGATGCGAAGGCTAGTAAATTAGCAATACCCTGTGGAAGAGAGAACAAGGAAAACCTGTCAAATGATACAATATAACCAGCCAAGGCAAAGAAGCCTATACAGAAAAAGGAGGAATACAATGATACTATTAAAATAAAAGATGTAAGAAATGTGAAAAAATAATAATATGAATATGCAGTAGCTTGTAGTTTCTCTGCTATAGCAAAGTGAGATTTGTCTCTCTGTCTTTACTGTTGGGATGCCCCCTCTTTGGGTCCAACTCCGGTCCTTTCACAGTACCAATTTCTTTATCTCACTTTTGGGTAAGAAAATGTAGCAGGAGGGAGAAAGAAGAGATAAGTTTAGAAAGAAAGGATAAAGGAATAAAACAAGAAGGAAGGAAAGAGAAGAAAAAGATATTGAAAAACAAAATAATAATAAAATTAAAAAAATAAAAGATTACTTAAACACACACACACACACACACACACACACACACACACAGACACACACACCTCTTGTTGGTTTTAAATGGTCCAGACCGGTTTTTCTGGTCTTGCTGGCTTCAGCAGGCTGAGGGTTGATTAGTGTGGCCTTTCTCCCTTCCTGATGCATACTCAGCCAGTTTTGCCAACACTCTCCCAAGAGCTAGTCTGGCACCTCTCCCCCGGGACCCACACAGGGGATGCAGGTCTTCTTCAGACCACTCTTTCCCTGGGAGTCATTGCCATAGGCCGGGGTGCAGGGGCATGCCCCAAGCCAGGCTGCCTGAGTCCCTAGGGTTTGGGCTGAAACCCTTCCCAGTGCTATGGGGGAATGCAGGGCTTTTTGCCTGGCTGGGTGGGGAGTACACCAAGCGGCTGTCGCAGGAGAATCCTCCAAACAGTTTTATTTTTTGAGAAATTCCACCTCCTCAAGTCTGATGCTCAATACAGCACAATTTTCCAGCCAGTCCAGTGACTACTGGGGTTAGAGGTCCACACTGCAACTCTCAACCTTCCCAAGCCAGTGACCACAGACTCCGAGGGTGATCAGGGCCCTTGTGTGTTTGCCTCTTTGTCCTTATATCCCTCTCTGCAACTTCAAGCAACAAAGTCTCTCCTGGTGCCACTCAAACCTTGCTTGTCTGGCAAGGGAGGGAGCAGTTGACTCGGCTATCTCCCAAGGATTCTTTGGCAGGTCCACTGCTCCCAAGGAGTCTGTGGCAGACCCAGCACTGGGGGCCAGGATCAGTGCCCAGGTTGTTACCATTCCCGACTCTGTGCTCGTCCCTGGGACCTTATTGTCCTGGAGCCATCTCCTTACCGTCTGGTTTTTCCGTGTCTACTACAACTTCTGGTCTCATATTTTCATATATGCTAGGGTACCATTGGCTGTTTGCTCTGTTCCTCCATAGATTGGTCAGGTTTTTCTTCCATGTGGAATGGAAATAGGGGGAAGTGGAATCTGCTCCATTCTACTCCATCCCCATCTTCCCAATGTGGATTACAGCTTCTGAAAACAGGAAGGCAATTGCCAACATCATCTCTCCCCTGTCGGGGCCTAAAGACGGTAGTAATCGTTAAGGCAATCCCCGACCCGATTCCATATTCGAGAGTCAATCGTGCCTCCCTGGGGGAACCATGGACACGTTTTAAAAATAAAAGCAAAAAAATGAATGTAAATCTTTTTTTCCGAACCCGAATTCTACGCACCTTGAGGTATTCTTTTAATTGGCTAATAAATATATCATTCTGTGAACATGCTTGTCCCATGATTGGGCCTTACCTGGCCAATGCCGCCGTCGTGGGGGGGGGGGGAGGGGGGCGGGTCACAATCCAGAAGTCGTCTCGCGGTCGGGCAGTCGCGGCGCTTCGAGCGGGTTTCTAACTGGGACGGCGGTCCACTCAAGCAGTCTCCGGGGGCCCCACGTTGGGCGCCAGTTGTTCCCTCCCGCGGAACAGTCAACTGGGGTCCCGAGTCTACCTGAAACGGATGTATAGGGATGGAAACAAGAGGTGCGGAGAAAGGCAGCAAGACAAAGGATTCTGATCAAGCTGCAAATTTTATTTTGGGCGGGGCTGTTATATATATAGGGGGCAGGGGAAAAGGGAGGTGGTCCTGATAGGTTGTCCTGTGCATGCTCACTGCATGCTCTTGGCGACGGTTGGTGGGTGGGCGCGTGATCAGCATCTTAATTGGTAGGTAGTACTCGTGATCAAGAGATGCCTACAAGGGTGGGGGCTACCTGGCTCGGCTGCAGCATCCTGTTTGGGGCTGCCTCAGACAAGCCCTCCTGGTGCGATTTTCTTGATGGATTGCATTCACCGTCTTTAGGCCCCGACACTCCCCATTTTTTGTTTGTGAACACAGTTGTAGTTGTTAAGCATGTGAAACCTACTATTTGCTGTTCCTGAATGTGATCTCAAGAAAACAACTTCTACATATATCATGAAGCACAAATAAGGATTAAGACAAACTGGGGGGCTTGTCTTAAGACAAAGAGGCATCCAAGGGCTTCCTTGACCCAAACTCACAAATTCATTCCATTGAACCAGTTTTTAGGGTTCAGCTATTGTAGATGATTGGGTTGGGTCTGGAACACTTTCTGTTCAGTAAGGCCTTTGCTCGAGCATTAAGAGCCTTGATATCCCCCCATGCAGTGGGGACATGCCTAAAGGGAACATTATGGAGCAATGAGGGGTTGTTGCCCTCTGCAGAAGGCGCTTGTGCTCCAACCCCTGTCATTGGGGCAGGCCCCACTCTTCTCTGTTGGTGGACCCAGATTCTTGTGTGACACTGGGTGTCTGTGTTCCTTCTGGTTGTTCAGTGTCAGCTGGGCCATCTGGCTTGCTAGTTGATCAGTTCTTGCCTCTAGATAGCAGAGCTTGACATCTATCCTGCTCATGATAAGGCTTAACTTGGCATTTATCCCACTTATGGTAAGGCTTTACTCTCTTCGCTGGCAGACAGACAGGACCTCTAGGGATAGAAACACATGCATACCCTCTTCCCCAAGTTAAGAGATCTACAGAGCCCTACCAAGAGCCATATTCCAGTGGATCTCTATATGAAACCTGAGGATAAGATGACTTTGGCTCTTTCTTCTGATAATGTTTCTCAGTTGGAGTACAAAATGATCCATCACAATTTAGAAAATTACATGTAAACGTGGTTAACATAATCAAATTTTGGGGGGAGGACTCATGACTCCACTTTTTTTGTTTTTTAAGAAGATTTTTAAAAGTGCGATGAGTCCATTCAACAATTGCCTGACTGGCTGGGTTGCAAGGCATTCCTGTTTTATGTTGGATATTCCAATGCTGAAGGAAGACGTGAGTAGAATATGTAAGGTATCCAGGGCCACTGTTAGTTTTAATTTACTGAGGCCATCCTAAATGACTAAAGGCCTTAAGCCAATGGGCTTGTATATTTTTAGCAGATTCTCCTTTTAAAGCAGATGCATGTAAGGCACCAGAGTAAGTATCAATAGGAATATGAACATATTTGAATTTTCCAAAGGGAGAAGAATGAGAGATAACTGTTTGCCAAATTATTTGAGAACTTAGACCTCAAGGATTAACTTCTGTAGATGGGGGTGACTTGCTTGTCAAGGGGGAACTGTAGGGTTAAGTTAAGAAAATAGGTTAAATAGATTGGGGCCAATAGAAGTCTTAATTAATGCCTGATCTAGATGCAGAATAGTATAAACAGTATATCCTGAGTCACAGACTACATTAAAATGTTCCTGGGGCCATTGCCACAGGACCATGATTGCAGTGAAAAGCTTGGCCCTTTGAGTAGAGGAATGTGCTGAGGATGCAAAATTTCTCCAGTTTTTGCCCTCTTGCCAGATAATAGCAACTCGTCCATTTTTTCCAGATCCGTCAAGAAAAACAGTTCTCGCCCCAGTTGGTTGCTCCCAGGAGTTGTTGGAGGCGATTAAGAGTTAAATCCTTAGCTCAGTGGATTGAGCGTAGACCTGCGAACCAGAATATCATGGTTCCATTCCCAGTCAGGGCACATGCCTGGGTTGCAGGCCAGTTCCCAGCAGGGGACGCACAAGAGGCAACCACACACTGATGTCTCTCTCCCTCTCTCCTTCCCTTCCCCTCTAAAGATAAATAAATAAAATATTTTAAAAAAGAGTTAAATCCTTGGGTGGATTAATTTGAAGGACTTAAGGCCAGAGTGTCCTATTAAAAAGAATATAGCCTATATATTTCCAAGGTTCTAAATGCTGGATTTTTTTCTGGAGCAATTATTAGCCCAGCAGAGACTACAGAATTTTTAAGAAAGGAAGCAGTTTTTGCTAAAATATCTTGTGAAGGAGCTGCAATCAGGATGTCATCCATGTAACAATAAATAACACTTTGGAGAAATAAGATTCTTGCTGGCTGAACAGCCTGATGAACAAAAATGTTGACAAATAGTTGGACTATTTAACAAACCTTGAGGTAAAACCTTCCGATGAAATCTCTCTAAAGGTTGTGAATTATTAAACAAAGGGACTGAAAAAGCAAATCTCTCAAGGTCCATGTTAGCTAAGAGAATGATAAACAGTCCTTTAACTTTTTCCTATTACTTTCACTGTTTAGCCCCAGGGGTCTGATTTTTGCCCTCCTGGGAGGGCTCCTCTTGGGTTTACGCCCTTAAACCTTGACTTCCGGGCTAGCAATGGGCAGGGAATATTGCAAATGAGGCTCCAAGTGGTGGCTGAAAAACAGCTTCAGTTTTAAAAATGCCATTTTTTCCCTGCTTGGAAAGACAGACTCCCTGCTGTTTCTGCAAGCTGCAATGAGTTTAGGCAGCAAGTTAATTTCCCTGTTGTTCTCAGGACCTGGTAGCTCCTAGGTTCAGAGTTTTCAAGGAAAGTGGGAAAGATGGGGGGTACTGTGCCAAAATATGTTTTAAACAAAACAGGTTATGTGCCAAAGGGCATTTTGTGACTTGATTGACTAACTTTTCTCTTCAGGAGAATAGCCAGTTCTTCCCCAATGAAGCAATCAGTGTGTAGAGGTACTGAGTTAAAAAAAAAATGATGCTTAATCTTCTGTGGAGAAGCGCTAGTTCTCCCTGGGAGACAGTACACCTATATTTCATTTTTACAATAAAAGGTCATGGCTCCAGCATAAACAATGAGGATTCTTAATATTTCTTTAACATGTCACATGACCCCATTGCACCTATCGCATGCTTTAGATTGACAAATTTATGAACACATTCATAACTTTCAGAAACAGTTTTTTCTCCACTGGCAAATACATATACTTTTTAAAAAATTCTTATTGATTACTGCATTCCTCAAGTGTGCTCAAAAGTGAGCTGTCTCATTATTTAGTGCCCTCGACAACTTTAGGGAGGCTGGAGAAGAGGGAGGGAGAATACTCATCTTGGCACAGCTTGTTACCAGAACTGAAGCAATACCTGGGCCTTCAGAAGGAGGATTCAGAGTGGTTAAAAGACACATTTTCTCACTGTTTTTCTTCCTGTGCCTTTTACTATCTGAGGGAAGTGAGATCTTTTTCCTTTCTTTAAACAATCAATTTAAATTCTTTCTGAGTAGAATTCTTATGATGTAATAGCATTAGAGATCTTATTCTATTTACCAGAGGTTTAGCAAAATATTTTGAGACTGAGCCATTCCTTTCAAAACAAAAACAGAACTTAAGCAAACCATTATTTTCAAATTAAATCGTTTAAAGGAGGGAGTGAGACATTCGCCTTAGAGTCTTTTTTTACAGTTCTTAAAAAATATATTTTATTGATTATACCATTACAGTTGTTCTATTCCCCCCCTTCATTCCTCTCCACCCGCACACTCCCTCCCCCACCATTCTCCCCCCTTAGTTTATAACCACGTGTCTCAAGTTCTTTAGATTCTATATTTCCCCCACTATTCTTGCCCTCCCCCCTATCTATTTTCTACCTACTGTCTATGCTATTTTCTGTACCTTCTCCCCCCTTCTCCTCCTCCCACTCCCCTGTTGCTAACCCTGAATGTGATCTTCATTTCTATGGTTCCACTCCGGATCTAGCTGTCCTCTTGGTTTGCTTTTGTTTTAGGTGTGGTTGTTAATAACTGTGAGTTTGCTGTCCTTTCACTGTTCATATTTTTTATCTTCTTCTTCTTAGATAAGTCCCTTTAGCATTTCATATAATAAGGGCTTGGTGATGATGAACTCCTTGAACTTGACCTTATCTGAGAAGCACTTTATCTGCCCTTCCATTCTAAATGAAAGCTTTGCTGGATAAAGCAATCTTGGCTGTAGGTCTTTGGATTTCATGACTTGGGGAATACTTCTTTCCAGCCCCTTCTTGCCTGTAAGGTATCTTTTGAGAAATCCGCTGACCCATCAGGAGTCTTACCCATCAGGAGTCTGATGGGTACTCCTTTGTAGGTAACTGTCCCCTTATCTCTTGCTGCTTCTAGGATTCTCTCCTTCATTTTCATCTTGGCTAATGTAATGATGATGTGCCTTGGTGTGTTCCTTCTTGGGTCCAACTTCTTTGGGACTCTCTGAGCTTCCTGGATTTCCTGGAAGTCTATTTCCTTTGCCAGAATGGGGAAGTTCTCCTTTACTATTTGTTCAAATAAGGTTTCCACTCATGGCTGTTTCTTTCCCCCTTCTGGTGCACCTATAATCCGGATGTTGGAACGTTTAAAGATGTCCTGGAGGTTCCTAAGCCTCTCCTTATTTTTTTGAATTCTCATTTCTTCATTCCATTCTCGTGGGATGTTTTGTTCTTCCTTCTGGTCCATTCCATTGATTTGAGTCCCATTTTCCTTTCCATCACTATTGGTATCCTGTGCATCTCCCTTCATTTCAATTAGTTTAGCCTTCATATGTTCCTCTAATTTGTGACTATGTTCCCCTAATTTGTGACTATAATCAACCAGTTCTGTGAGCATCCTGATAAACTGTGTCTTGAATTGTGCTTCTGAGAGGCTGGCAATTTCTCGGTCACTGAGAGTTATTGGCTCTGGGACTTTGAGTTCTTGCACCATCTTTTGGGCTGTTCGTGCCTGTTCCATAGCAGGATCGGAGCCCTAAGGTGTTCACTAGAACAGGGCAACTAAGTCGCTGGGTTGTGACGCTGTATGTGGGGGCGGGGTCAAAGAGGGACTATGGCGTCCCGTCTGCCGCCTGCCGCCTCAGCCCTCACTGGTGCCACAGCTGCTGCTGTCACCGGGCCCACGCGTTTCATCCCACGGCACGCGAGTGTGCCACCGCCGTCAGCCCTCGCCCCCTGGGGCCTGTGCAGTCCGTCTCACTGTGCGCAAATGTGCGACCGCGGTCAGTCTGCCCTGCACCACAACTGGTTCCGGTCTGTCTGCGCGCCTAGGTCAGGGGACCTGTCCTGCCCGACCCTGCTCGCTGCTGGCTCTGCCCCTCTTACCGTCCCCGTTGAACGGTTAGATGTAGTCCGACTTCCGTATAATTCAATTTTCTGTCCTTTGGCTGTATCTTTGTTTCTCCAAACCTTTGTTGTATTCAAACTTGGTTGTGGGAGAAGGCACAGTGTTTCCACCTATGCCTCCATCTTGGTGGAAGTCCCGGTGTTCTAGCCTTAGAATCTTATCTCACACCACCTGGTGTTATTTCAACTTCTGCCCAACTTTTCCCTAAATAACTAAATTGAAAGATACCTTATCAGGGAGACATTCAGCAGCCTTAAAAAATGGTGATGAGCTTAAAACATTGCTCTTGTTCCTTAGAGAGCCCATTCCCCATGGTTAAGGATTAGCAGAAACTTTTAAAGACATTTTTTAATGAACGAGAGAACCTTTTTCTGAAATTCCTTCTACCGCAAGCACAGCAATTACAAAACCAGTCTCAATTTTGCTTTTTCTCCGCCTGTACCTTTAAATCCTTATGCAGGCAGATGGAGAGCAAAGGCAAAATCAAAAGGACAAAAAGAGGCACCTTAAAAGAAAGAATTTGTTTAGATGCTTGTAAATTGTCCTATAACTAGTTGATATTTTTAAAACTGGTTAAAGGGGAAGTCTTTACTCTCTCTTTCTCCCAAGCCTAGACCTATTTAGGGGTTATGCTGCAGGGATAGGCTCATGAGTGTTTTTACAGTGTTTTGGTGAGCACCACCCTTGTGGCTCTTAACTGCTTGACCCGTGCCTGCGAAATTGTGGCAAATACTTGGGAGAGAAAACAAGGCTCCTGCTTACTAAAGAAGGTTCAGTTGCAAAGCAGTCACAAGAGAGGGCGACCAAAAGAAGAAAACCCTTTTCTTCTGAAATCCAACACACCCTGTGACCTAACTGAAAAGCACTGGGTGCTGTCAGCCCTTACTTGGGCCGATGCATTCATACTCCAACCAAGTTGGTGTGTTGTCCACAACGATGGTTTGTAGCCCTGGGTCCCTGTCCCTGGGCAACAGTTGATACAGAGCCCAGCTCATGGGGTCCACAGCATTGTGGTTGAGATATGAGACATTCACACGGACTGCTGAGTCCTGTGGAGGAAAAGGGATGGCACAGCCACTCTCTCAAGAGGACAGAGTGCCTCAGAGTTTCTCTGGCACTCTCTCAAGTGGAGAACATTCCAACTCTTGCCTTGACAAGCTCTTACTGCTTCTCTGGGCACATTACATTGAGGACAGTCCTCATTTACTATGCACAGGTTCACTTTAGGTGGTTGCCCCTTCACAGAAAACAAAGGAGAGGATGTTGCTAACCACATCACAGAAGAAGGATATTTGCAAATGCAAAGGGAAAAGTGGTTGAACTGGTTATACTCATCTCCCTGGAAGGTCTAGCACAGACTTCAGGAAGTTACTCCAAAGATACACAGTAAACATGTGCTGCCTCAATTCAAGGTGAGAAGGTTTTAGCAAAAAAGCAAGTCTTAAAGCAGCCTGGGTACAATGCAGGCCTGATTCCCCACAGGAGAACTTATCTGTGGGCATGGGTCCTGTGCATCAGACCTCACTTTCTACCAGCCCCTTTGAGTGGGAGGTGGGCCCACACCATGCAGAATGGTCTCCTATAATTATGCTCTAAGGATACTAAAACACCAATCCAAAAGAACCTATGGACCCCAATGTTTACAACAGCACAGTTTACAATAGCCAAGTGCTAGAAGCAACCTAAGTGTCCATCAGTAAATGAGTGGATTAAAAAACTGCGGTACATTTACACAATGGAATGCTACACAGCAGAATCAAAGAAGGAGCTCCTACCCTGGTGACAGTGTGGATGAAACTAGAGAGCATTATACCAAGTGAAATAAGCTAGGAAGTGAAAGACAAATAGCGCACGATCTCACCTGTACGTGGAACCTAATCAAGAAAATGAACAAGCAAGCAAAATACAACCAGAAACACTGAAATAAAGAACAAATTGACAGTAACAAGACAGGAATGGGGAGAAGGATAATAGGGGAGGGAATTGGAGAAGGGTCATCACAGAACATGTATAAAGGAAACATGGTCAAAGTCAAATGGGGTAGGTTTGAGGGTGGGAGGTAGGGATAGGTGGGGTGGGGAGTAGGAATATGAAAATGGAGAAAACTATACTTGATCAACAATAGATAAATAAATAAATAAATAAATAAGAGTTTCTGCATGGCTAAAGAAAATTGCATTAAAATTAAAAAGGTACCAGGCATACGGGAAAACATATTGGGACATGAGACCTCAGACAAGGGTTTGATCTTCAAACTATATAAAGTATTTACACGGCTACACTAGGCAGTTTCTTTTAACTGATAAGTTCAATTACATACCCAACCCTACTCTTAAACTGCCCCCATACTTCATGTTATTGCTGTCACAATTTACGTGTATTTATTTTGTGTATATATTTTATATTATACTCATTTTAATGCTCTGTCATCTACCCTTAAAAATTACAAGTAGTTTATCCAATATTACAATAATACATATTCTCTATTTGTGTATGTATTTACCTTTCTGTACAAATTTTATACTTTCTTATGCTATTGTATTCTCATGTAGGGTCCTTGTGCTTCAACTTGAGCATCTATCTAGCATTTCTTATGAGGCAAAACAAGTAGAGATAGAATCCCTCAGCTCTTGTTTTGTTTGATGGGAGTAGTCTTTATCTCTCCTTAATTTTTATTATTTTTTCATTTAATTATTGTTCAAGTACAGCTTTCTGTCTTTTACTCCCAACCCAGCCCACCCCCCCCAGTGCTCCCCACCTCCCTCCCATTTCCACCCCTGTTAGTTTTTGTCCATGTGTCCTTTATACTTGTTCCTGTGAATGCTTCCCCTTTTCCCCTGAAATTCCCTCTCCTTTCCCCTTTGGTCCCTGTCTGCCTGTTCTGTATTTCAGTGTCTTTGGTTATATTTTGCTTGCTTGTTTGTTTTGTTGTTTAGGTTCCTGTTAAAGGTGATATCCTATGGTATTTGTTTTTCACTGCCTGGCTTATTTCACTCAGCATGATGAAAAACTGTGGTACATTCACACAATGGAATTCTATGCAGCAGAAAGAAAGAAGGAGCCACTACCCTTTGCAATGGCATGGATGGAACTGGAAAGCATTATCCCCTTAATTTTTAAAGAAGTGTTATTGCCAATGATAGTATTCTTCATTGGCATTTTTTTTCTTTCAGCACTTCGAGTACATCATCTCACTCCCTTTTAACTTGCAAGATTTCTGCTGAAAAATCTGCTTATAATGTTATGGAGCTTCCCTTGAATGTAAAAAGTCAATTCTCTTGCTATTTTCAAATGTTTTCTTTGAATTTTGACAATTTGATTAGAATGTGACTTACCGTGGATTTATTTGGTTTCATTTATTTGAGATATTTTTAATCTTCTTCAATAGGATGCCCATCAATTTCCCCAAAGTTGGGAAGTTTTCAGCCATTATTTCTTTGGATAAACTTTCTGGTGCACTCTCTCTCTTTCTCTCTCTCTCTCCTCCAGCTGGGACTCACACAATGAATAGTCTGTGTGACAGAATCCCAAAGCTTTCTCACTCATTTTTTAAACCTTGAAGAGGTTTTATTTTAAATTGTGTCAAAAGAAGCATAAAACTTACTATCCTAAACCTTTTTTAAATATATGAAATATGTTCACATTGTTGTGTAACCATTGCTACCATCCATCCCCATAACTGTTTCCATCTTATAAAACTGAAACTTTGTCCCCATTAAACATTAACTCTCCACCCTCTCCCCCAACCCACAACACCCACCATTGTGCTTTCTGTCTGTATGATTTTGACTACTCTAAGTGACTCTTACAAGTAAATCATGCAGGACTTGTCTTTCTGTGTCTGGCTTATTTTACTCAGTGTAATGTCCTCAAGGTTCATCCATGTAGCATATTGCAGAATTTCTTTCCTTTAAAGGTAAAATCCCATTGCATGTATAGTCCACATTTTGCTTATCTGTTCACCTATTGATGGACACTTGGGTTGTGTCCAAATTTTAGGTATTGTGAATAATGTTGCTATGAACATGGCATACAATCTGGAAGGTTCTGACGGGGAGTGACACAGCCTGATTTCCTTATTTTTTGTTTGTACTTTTATTATTGTTTATGCTGTACAGTTGTCTTAACTCACTCTTTTAATTTTTTTCTTATTGCCCCTCTGACTAATAATTTCCAATCTCTTAGTATTCGTTGATCCTTTATTCCGCTTGATGTAGCCTTTTGTTGACTCCTCTATTAATTTTTATGTTCATTGATTGTGTTCTTTAGCTCAATGAATTCTGTTTTGTACTATTTAATATTTTCTAGTACTTTGTTGAACTTTTCACTTTGATCATGCATTGTTCTTTCAGCTTTGTTGAGCAACGTTGATAGTGAAACTGAATTCTTTGTCAATCACTGTAAATCATGTATCTCAATTTCATTAAGGTTAGTTTCTGGAGATTTATTACATTCCTTTGTAACATCTTTACCTGATAATTAATTTTCTTTGACTCTGTGTTGATGTTAAATAAAGCAGGCACCTCTCTCAGTCTTCATGGACTAGCCTTGAACAATAAGATTTCCACTCATCAGCCTGGAAAGAGATTCAAGCCTCTTGAGCAACTATCTCTCTCTGTGAGATACAGGCAACTGTGTTTTTGTCTGCTCACTTGGTGCTCAGCAGGAAGAGGATCTGTGGCCTATACCAATACAAATTGTTGTTCTGCCACAGAAAGATAGACTGTGCTGGACACATCAAAGCTCTAAGACTGGAAAGTCAGATGTTATTTCTTTGGGCACCCCTGGAATTGAAGCTGAGAACTGGGAGTTTTCATCTGCTTACTCTGCTGAGAAGGGGAAAAGACCTTTGGTATCTAACAGTCCAAACCATAATTTCTCCCTTGCCCAGGTAGGTAGACTATATCAGATCCATTAGAGCTCCAAGTCTGAAAAGACAAAGATCAATCTCTGGGGAGCCCTTAAGGAAGAGTTGGAGTGCTGAACACATAAACCAACCTCTTTCTTTCCCTGGTAGAAGCGAAGAGTTAGGTGGTCTCTACCTGATCATATAGTACTACTATGCCAGAGGCAGAGACTGAAATGTGGTATCTTAAGCTGCCTGCTTCCTTTGGTGAGTCCAATGTGCAGCAACAGTTAATTTAGTGACTGGATTTATCATAAAAATGTAATTTTTCCATGAACTGTGACTGAATTGTAATGTTTGTGAAGGGAAGGAGAGTCCAAAGGCTTCCTACACCAACACTTGTTCGTGTAACTCCTGGATACATTATTTCTTGATGATCATTTAAAAACTATGAGTGTATGTTTCATAGGGGGGACAAGATAAATATGTGCTATTTATATTAATTTGATTTTTATTAATTCACATTTAAATATTATACCAAGTTTTAGAAGATCTGGGGCAAAGTAAATATTTTGATATTTGTAAAAGATGAAAAATTGTGAGATTCTGAAGATATTTTAACTGGTTAGTTTTTCTACAGTGCATGTACTAATGGTCAGAGAGAACGTAGGAAGTGAGAAAGACAGTAAAAAAAAGAAAGAGAGAGAGAGAGAGAGAGAGAGAAATAGATTTCTTAAAAAAAAAGATTTTATTTGAGTGATCCAAGATGGTGGGGTAGTGAGTGGAAGTTACACTAACCTTCTCCCAGAACCAATCTGGAATTACAACTAAATTGTTAGGAAATCATCCAAAATAAACAACTGAAAAATAACAGGAAAGAAGTCTTAACACAGACAGAGGAAAAAGCTTCAACACACATGACTGGTAGGGAGTACAGAGGAGACTCAAGAGGGCTGACTGGGCTCCCATGGGTGCAGCTGAAGTGCCAAAGGGATATTTCCATGGCTGGGGGTATCTGCCTGAGAAGTGTGGGATATAAACCCCAAGCTTGGCTTCCCAGCCTACAGCAGTAAAGCCCCCAAAATACATAGATAACACCCAGCTGCGAAAAGTGGAAGGGTTTTGCTATACCAGAGAGAGATGACTAAAGACACTAAAGTCCATTTAAAAGGCCAATGTATAATTTTTTTTTCATATGCAGCCACTTAACCTGTACTCTGGCAAAGGAGGGGGCAGAATGGACTAGACACACTTGAGGAGAGACCTGGGATGGTGGTTTTGAGGAGATAACTGAGAGAGCAGCCACCAAGATCCTGGGGCTGAGTCATTCCCCATACTGCAGGAGACATATTGCTTAGGCAGACCACACCCTCCCTCCAAGTGGCATAAGCCTGAAGGGAAGCAATAGCTCCACCCCCAGGAGATACTCTGTCCAACCTTGTGGTTCTTAAGTCTGACTGAATACAGAGTGACTAGATTAACAACTGAAGGAGTCAGCCACAGATAGTAGATCTCTGGTAGTCTTCAACACGCTGCCTAAGGCCCGACTGGGACACCATCTGACATCAAGAGAGGAGGATCCAAAAAGAAAAAAAAATGTAGTAAATCCTACATTCTACTGAGATGAAACCCACTGTGGTCTTCTCCATGACCTGCAATATTTTCTTTCCTGCATAGATTTTAATATTCAAAACTTGTCCTTAATTTTCATGCATATTAAGTCACTAGATTTTGTATTATTTCTCCCCTTTTGACACTCTCAAAACCAATTTTATTGTCAATGATCATCCCACATTCATTTTCCTGCTCTTAAAATACCCGCATTCTCTCTCCACCTTCAGCAATCTTTGCTCGTTGGTTGTGGATAGGGTAGTTGTTGTTGCATTTTTAAAAAATTTATCTCTCTATCTTCACTATTTCTGTATTTAAAATCTCAAATTTTATCACTCCCCTCTCCTACTCTACTCTGCCTTTATCCTACCCATTCCTTTTTCAATCTCATATTTTAACTTTTCCCTATCTTAGCCTGTTCTTTTCCTTTCTATTTTTATCCTTGTCTTTCTTTTTTTTTCACTTTAAATTTTAATTGTTCCCTGTCTTAGCCTGGTTTTTGTTCCCTGTGTGTAGTGTCCCCTCTACCTCTATCATCTCAAAATCATTTCCCTTTTCTCTAGACACCTCTTAAGCTTTTCTTTCTTTTTTTTCTCTCTTACTCCCATCCCACCTATATTACTCTTAGCTCATTTGTTGATGACAGTGTTGTGGTGGATCTTTTTCTCCAACTTGGTTCTTACTTTTTAATTATCTATTTACTTTTTATTCTTTTGCTTTCTCCATCTCACTTTAATGTTTTTAATTTTTGCTTAAACCTAATAGTATGTGCCTCCCTTATCTTATCCCATTCTCCATTCTTCATTTCTTTCTCATTTATAATGTACACTTTACTGTATCTCTTTGCATTGCTCCAGTTCCCTACTCTAACTGGTGCTCCTCGCGCTATACTCTCAAAATCATTTTTCTCTCAGATAGTCATCTCATATCCACTTCTCCTTTACTATAATAGTTTTAATGTCTTCACACCCTTATTAATACTGGTTCGTTTTCTGTTTATAGTGGGATTGTGGGTGCCAGTTATTTGGTTGGTTTGGCTTTGTTTCCTGGGCTGTGTGGTTTTGTTCTGGCAACACCTTTAAACAATATACATGATGTGGGGGGTGGAGTCAGCTGGAGGGAATGACCAACCAAAGAAGGACCTCAAAACAATCAAAACCCAGTTACATAACAAAAGCAGCATAAAGAGCACTCCAGGTGCATCAAGATCACTACATCAAGGAGGTTGTACCACTGCAACCACAGGTCTCCTACCACAGAAGTTCACACCACAAAGACAGGGAGTCAAAGTAGATCAATTTAAGAACCAGAAAAAAGGAGAGTCTCTCCTAGAGTGAGGACACAAAGAAACAAACCCCAATTGAAAGGAAAGAAGGAATCCCCAGAAAGAGTGCTAATAAAATAGAGGTAAGTAAACTCTAAGACATTGAGTTCAAAACAATGGTTATAAGGAAGCTCAATGAGCTTAGTGAGAATTACGGAGAACTACAGGGAAGCTACAAGGAACTTACTGCAAACTATGTAAGCATGAAAATGGACATAAAACTATCAATAAGAACCAAGAGGAAATAAAGTATACAATTTCTGAATTGAAGAACACAGTAGAAGTTATTAAAATCAGACTAGGTGAAGCAGAAGATTGAAAGGGGAATGAAGTAGAGGACAAAGGAGAAAAAAATTCCCAGAAAAAGCTAAGAAAAATAAAGAGTGAAGAAGACTTAAGGGAGCTGTATGACAACATAAAACATAATGCAATCAATATAGTAGGAATGACAGAAGTCGAAGAGGAGGAGCAAGGG
This sequence comes from Sturnira hondurensis, assembly GCF_014824575.4. Classification (NCBI taxonomy): domain Eukaryota; kingdom Metazoa; phylum Chordata; class Mammalia; order Chiroptera; family Phyllostomidae; genus Sturnira; species Sturnira hondurensis. The sequence goes on along the minus strand of NW_028090025.1, from coordinate 1,163,187 downwards.
ATAGAAACTTGTTTGAAAAAGTAATGATAGAAAACTTCCTTAATTTGATGAGAGAAAAAGTCACACAATTCCAGGAAGCACCTAAGGTCACAAACAAAATTAACCCAAGAAGCTCACTTCAAGACACATCATAATTAAAATGAGAAAATTGAAAGACAAAGGGAGAATATTAAAGGAAGCAAAGGAGAAACAGAAAGTAATACACAAGGGAGCTCCAATAAGGTTAGCAGCTGATTTCTTAACAGAAACACTACAAGCCAAAGGGAATGACGATAGATATTCCAAATAATGAAAATCAAAGGCCTGAAACTAAGACTACTCTACCCAGCAAGGCTCTCAATAAAAACAGAAGGCAGACTAAGACATTCCCAACATACAAAAAAGGCTGAAAGAATATACCACCAAAACAGCACTGCAAGACACGCTAAAGGAACTGCTTTAAGAAGATGAAGGAATAGAGTGAGAGATAGAGGAATAGAAGTATAAAGGGGGAAAATGCCAATGAAGTACCTATTAATAATAATATAAATGTAAATGGTTAAATGCTCCAATAAAAAAAACAGGGGGACAGTGGCTGGTGTGGCTCAGTGGATTGAGTGCCAGCCTTGGAACCAAAGTGTTGCTGGTTTGAATCCTGATTTAGGGCGCATGATAGGGTTGCAGGCCAGGTCTTCAGTAGGGGGCAAATGAGAAACAACCACACATTGATGATTCTCTCCCTCTCTTTCTCCCTCCCTTCCCTTCTCTAAAAATAAATAAATAAAATCTTCAAAAAGAAAAAAAGAAAAAGACATAGGGCAGCTGAATTGACAAGAAAACATGACCAGCACATACACTGCCTAAAAGAGACCCCACCGAGAACAAAAGACTTACACAGAATGAAAATACAAGGTAGGAAAAATATTCCAAGCAAATGGAGAGAAAAAATGGGGATAGCAATACTTATATCAGGGAAACAAATTTCAAAACAATTGGCCATAAAAAGAAAAACAGAACATGTCACAATACTCAAGGGGAGAATCCATGAAGAAGACATGAACATTGTAAACATATATGCACCCAACATAGGAGCACCGGAATATATAAAGAAAATCTTGGAGGAACTTAAGGAAATAATAGATAGCAATACAATTATAATAGGGGTTTTTTAACAACCCACTGTAAACAATAGATAGATCTTCCAAACAAAGAATCAAGAAGGATATTGTGGCACTGAACGATGCTCTAGATCAAATGGACATAACTGAGATATACAGAACTTTTCACCCCAATAGCAAGATACATTCTGTTCTAATACACGTGGAACATTTTCAAAGATAGATCACATGATAGAATACAAAAAGCCTCAATAAATTTAAGAAAATTAAAATCATACCAACCATTTTCTTAGACTACAACGCCTTAAAACCAGAAAACAATCTCAAGGAAAAAAACTCAAAAAACACTCAAGTTGATGGATACTGAATAGTATGGTATTAAACAATGAATGGGTTAATAATGGCATCAATGAAGAGATCAAAGTTTCTGGAAACAAATGAAAAGGAACACAAAACACCCAAAACCAATGGGACACAGTGAAGGAAGTCCTAAGGGGGAAATTCATAATACAAGTCTACCTAAATAAGACAGAAAAATTTCAAATAATCAACCTAACCCTATATCTATAAGAACTGGTGGGTAAAAAAAATGCCAACAAACAAAACAAAACAAAAAACAGACTGAGTAGGAGGAAGGAAATAATTATGATCAGAGCATAATTAAATTATATAGATATTAAAAGAATGATTCAAAGGATTGCTAAATTCAGAAGCTGGTTCTTCAGAAAGAAAAACAAAATCTTTATATATTTTGGAGATCAAACCCTTGTCTGAGGTATCATTTGCAAATATATTTTCCCATGCATTTCGTTCCCTTTTCATTTTAATACTCTTTTCTTTAGCCATACAGAAGCTTTTTATTTTGATAAGATACCATTTGTTTATTTTTTCCTTTATGCCCCTTGCCTTAGGGGACATATCGGTGAAGATGTTGCTGCAGGAGATGTCTGAGATTCTCCTGCCAATGACTTCCTATTATGAATTTTATGGTGTGGTGACATATTTAAAATGAGTGGTTAAAAAAACTGGTACATTTATACAATGGAATAGTACACAGCAGAAGGAAACAATGAGTTCCTATCATTCACAACAGCATGAATGGAACTGGAGAGTAATATGGTAAGTGAAATAAGCCAGGCAGTGAAAGACAAATAGCATATTATCTCACCTATAAGTGGAACCTGATCAACAAAACAAATAAGCAAGCAACATATAACCAGAAACATTGAAATAAAGAGCAAGCTGAAAGTAACCAGAGAAGAGCAGAGAGAGGGTTAATGCAAGAAAGGATAAGGTCCCTCAAGGAACATGTATAAAGGACATATGGACAAAGCCAAAGGGGGTAGGTTCAAGAGTAGAAGGCAGGAATGGGTGGGGCAGGGGGCTATGGTGTGGTGTAGGTGGAGAGAACTGTGTTGAAATGACAATAATAAAATAATTGACAAGCCTTTAACCAGACTCATCAGGAAATAGAGAGAGATGGCCCAAAGGAATAAAATCAGAAATAAAAGAGGAGGCATTACACCTGAAACTACAGAAATACAAAGAATTGAAAGAAATTACTATAAATAACTATATGCCAAGAAATTTGAAAACTTGGGTGAAATAAAAACATTTCTCAAAACATATAATCTTCCAAATCTAAGTCAAGAAGAAGCAGAAAGCCTGAATATACTAATAACTGCTAGTAAAATTAAAACAGTAATCATAACCTCCCAGCAAATGAAAGCCCTGAAATGGACAGTTTCACAAAGGAATTTTACAAATATTTAAGGAAGAACGAACCTCTACCCTTCTCAAACTATTCCAAAACATCCAAGAAGAGGGAAGACTCCGCAACTCTTTTTATGAGGCCAGTATCATTCTAATCCCAAAACCAGATAAAGACACCACAAAGAAAGAAAACTACAGGCCAGTATCACTGACGAACATAGATGCTAAAATCCTCAGCAAAAAAGCTAGAAGGAATAATCTGCAAGTGTGCTCATGCCCTCAATACTGCTCGTTTTGCCTTCCTCTTAGATTCCTGGGAGTGACAAATTAAAGTTTGAATAGCAATGAAGAGGATATATTTGAAGAATAATTAGGTGAAGAAAGTATGATTTTCACATTAATTCCAGTTAATGAGGAATGTAATGAAGAACATGAAATGGAGCCAAGCATTTCTTCAACCTCAGGAGCTAACATAAGGATGCCTAGAACAAACAATACAGTTTATCTTCCCAGATGAATGAACATTCAAAGATTGCCCCAAACCAATTCTTCCCTTGCCAACCATTTTGCCTTTAATTAATAAAGTATATCATGATACTTTATAGAACTGGTGCCAACAAAATAATTGGTGTACCAAAGGCAAGAAAACGGAGATTTATATGAAGCTGAGGGAACATACTTACTCTGAAGAAAAACAAGTGAGTGAAGAATATGGAAACAGCATAAAGAGCTCCTGAAACACCACAGGAGGACACATTGCAGTCCTGTTTGAGGATATGCAAGGTGGTGACCAAGAAAGCAAGGAGTGATAAAAGTTGTAAGATGAGTAAGAGAGAGAAAGGGGCCCATACATTTGAAGTGACAACTTCAGCTCAGGAGGCCATGTTGGCAACATGTACAAGAATTGCTGCAACAGCCATACAACCTAAGACTGTGAATTCATGTTCTATTCCTGTACATACTGAGAACTTTCTGCTTCAAACATGTGGTGTCAGGTGGTATGTTGTCCATGGCAGACCTCTTATGGCAGACAAAGAAAGGTAGGTTAATTTGCAGTTCCATGCTGGTCAGGCTTGGGTGTCTGTTATTCCCAAAATGATCATCCTGGTAATGGCCTGCAATTTTCCACTCTAAGACCTAGGACGTAATATGCTTTGTCATGAATGTGTTACAATGAATGAAAGGATGATGGAGAGATTAAATAAAATGAAGAAGAAACCTCATTTGGACACAAGCACATAATTAATTTTGGATATGTCATTACTCAGTAAAGAATAACTGGTGGAATGTTCACAGTTGAAAAATCCTCAGACAAAATATTGGCAAGCTGCATTCATCAATACATTGAAAAGATCATACACTGTGGACAAGTTTGGATTCATCCCAGGGATGCAAAGATGGTACAATATGGAAGACAATAAACATAATACATCACATAACCAAAGGAAAGACAAAAGCCATATGTTCATATCAATAGATACTCAAAATGTGTTTGATAAAGTACAGTACCCAATTATGATAAAAACCCTCAGCAAAGTGGGAATACAGAGAACATACCAAAATATAATAAAGGCCATATATGAGAAATCTACAGCCAATTTGATACTCAATGAACAAAATCTAAAAGCTTTCCCATTAAGATAAGGAACAAGACAAAGGTGTCCACTTTCACCACTTCTATTCAACACAATATGAAAAATTTTAGCTACAGAAATAAGACAGGAAAAAAGAAATAAAAGGCATCCAAATTGAAAAGGAGAAAGCAAAACTGTCACTGTTTTCCAGATGACATGACAGTGTACATGGAAAATCCTATAGACTCCACCAAAAGAAAACTACTTGACCAAATAAATGAATTTAGCAAAAGAGCAGGATCCAAAGTCAGTACTCAGAAATCAAAGGCATTTTTGTACACCAACAATGAAGTTTCAGAAACAGAAATTAGGGGAAAAATTCCCAATTGATATAGCAACAAGAAAATCAAGTACCTAGGATTAAACCTAACCAAGGAGGTAAAAGATCTGTACTCAGAAAACTAAAAAAAAAAAGAAACATTGAAGAAATTATAGAAGATACAAATAAATGGAAGCATATACCCTGTTCATGCATTGGAAGAATTAATATAATTAAAATGCCCATACTACCAAAAACAATTTATAGATTCAACTCAATCCCTACTAAAGTACCAATGAAATATTTCACAGATACAGAACTAACATTTCAAAACTTTATATAAAACCATAAATGACCCCAAATAGCTACAGAAATTCTGAGAAAGAAGAACAAAAGGATGGATCACAATACCTGATGTCAAACTGTATTACAAGGCCACTATAATCAAAACAGCCCGATATTGGCATAAGAACAGACACATAAACCAATGGAACAGATTAGAAAGCCCAGAAATAAACCCAAGTCTCTATGGTCAATTAATATTCAATACAGGTGGCAGAAGCATAAAATGCAGTAAAAACAACCTCTTCAACAAATGGTGTAAAATAATGAAACTTGATTACCTATTTACACCATAAACAAAAGTAAATTCAAGTTGGATAAAGGACTTAAATATCAGTCTTGACACCATAAAAGTTTTAGAGGAAAACATAGGAAAGAAAATCTCAGATATTCCATCCTGCAATATTTTCACCAATATGCCCCCTAGATCAAGGGACATAAAGGAAAGAATAAAAAAATAGATCTCATCAAAATAAAAAGCTCCTGCATGGCTAAAGAAAACAGCATTAAAATGAAAAGAGAATCAACTGTATGTGAAAACATATTTGCAAATGGTACCTTGGACAGGGGTTTGATCTCCAAAATACATAAACAGCTCACAGGATTCCCTCCAGGAAGACAAAAAAAATCAAACAATTAAAAAATGGGCAAAGGACTTGAACAGACAGTTCTACAAGGAGGGCATACAGAAGGCCCAGAGACACATGAAAAGATGCTCAGCATCAATAACCGTCAGAGATGCAAATTAACACCACAATGAGATACCACTTAAACACCTGTCAGAATGGCCATCATAAACAAAGCAGCAAACAACAAGTGTTGGAGAGGTTGTGAAGTGAAGGGAACCCTAATGCACTGTTTGTGGCAATGCAGACTGGAGCAGCCACTGCGGAAAACAGTATGAAATTTCCTCAGACAACTAAAAATGAAACTGTCACCCTGGCTGGCATAGCTCAGTGGATTGAGTGCGGGCCTGCAAACCACATGACTGTGGTTTGATTCCCAGTTAGAGCACATGCCTGGGTTGCAGGTCAGTTCCCAGCAGGGAACTCACGAGAGGCAACCATACATTGATGTTTCTCTCCTTCCCTTCCCCTCTAAAGACAAATAAATAAAATCTTTAAAAAAATTTAAAAAAAAGAAACTGTGTTTTGACCCAGCAATTACTGCTGGGATTATACCCTGAGAACACCGAAACAACAATTCAAAACAATCTGTCCACCCTAATGTTCATAGCAGCAAAATTCACAATAGTTAAACACTGGAATCAAGTTAAGGGCCCATTAGTAAATGAATGGATTAAAAAACTATGGTACATATATGATGGAATACTATGCAGCAGAGAGAAAGAAGGAGCTCCTACCCTTTGTGACAGCATGGATGGAATTGGAGAGCATTATGCTAAGTGAAATAAGCCAGGCGGTGAGAGAAAAATACCATATGTTCTCACATGTGGAACCTAATCAACAAAACAAACAAGTGAGCAAAATAGAACCAGAGACATTAAAATAAAGAACAAACTGGCAGTGACCTGAGGGGAAGAAGGAGGAGTATGATGAAAGGGAGAAGTGGAAGTGTCAAGTTAAGGAATATCTATAAATGACCTGTGGACATGGACAATGGGGGAGGATATAATGTGGAAAAGAATGGGTGAGTAGGGCAGGGGAGAGCAATGGGTTGAAAATGGGAACACTTGTAATTGAAAGAAAGTAAAAATTATTTTAAAGATTTTATTTGTTTATTTTTAGAGATATTGGACGGGAGGTAGAAAGGGGGATAGAGAAATATCATTGTGAGAGAGCAACATTGATTGGTTGCCTCTCACACACCCCAACTTGGGGCCAAACCTACAATACAATCATATGCCTTGACCAGGTATTTAACAGGTGACTCTGCTTTCCCGGAAGATGCTCAACCAAATGAGGCACAATTCTCAGGGCAAAGGTGAGATTGCTATGTATAGAGAAAGTGAAATGAAGGAACTGAAAACTTATATACAAACATGGTAGAAAAGGATATATTGAGAAGGGGCCAGTGGATGATGTGCCAGTTCATTTAGACATTTATTATGCAAGAGGCTTTACTCTTATTTTCTATAAGGAAAAAGCTGACATTTATATTTTAGGGTATCTGGAAAATATAATGTGGATATGATTCATAGTTACTAAGTGATATACAAATATAAATAATAAAGTACTTTGAAAACTATTGCAGAAAAAGAATAGACTTTTACTTGCAGAAAGAAAAACACAAAGAGAAAAAAGTCTCAAATGTTAACATTTTACATTATTATTATTTTTTCATTTTCCTTTTTATTAAGTATATTTTATTGATTGTGCTATTACATTTGTCCCACTTTTTTCCCATTGTCCCCCTCTGCCGGTTGTACATATCAGTTCTTTGGCTTCTCCATTTCCTATACTATTTTTTGTAGATATTTATTTATTTATTAATATATTTTATTGACTATGATATTACAGTTGTCCCATCCTTCCCCTTTATTTCCCTCCACCCTGCACACAACCTTCCATCCTCATTCCATCACCCCCACCTTAGTCCATGGGTCATACATATAAGTTCCTTGGCTTCTACTTTTCCTATACTATTCTTAATCTCCCCTTTCTATTTTGTATCTATTCTTTTCAAAGTATATTTTATTGACTATGTTATTACAGTTTTACCAAATTTTCCCCTCTATCCCCCCTTCACCCTGCATCCACAACCCTCCAGCATTCCGCGTCCCCTTTAGTTCACATCTATGGGTTGTACTTATAAGTTCTTTGAATTATCCGTTTCTTATACCATTATTGATCTCTTCCTATCTATTTTAGATCTACCAATTATACTTCTTTTTCCCTGTGTTTTCTCCCTCCTATTCGTTTCCTCCCCTGAAAACCCTCCATGTGATGTCCATTTCTCTGATTCTGTTTCTGTTCTATTTGCTTAGTTTTTGTTTTCATTGCTTCTCTCTCTCTCTCTCACTTTTTTTTAGGTTCACTTGTTGATAGTTGTGAGTTTGTTGTCATTTTACTGTTCATAGTTTTTGATCTTCTTTAATTTCTTACATAAGTCCTTTTAACATTTCATATAAGGGCTTGGTGATGATAAACTCCTTTAACTTGACCTTATCTGGGAAGCACTTTATCTGCTCTTCCATTCTAAATGATAGCTTTACTGGATAGAGTATTCTTGGATGACGGTCTTTGCCTTCATGACTTCAAATACTCCTTTCCAGCTCCTTTTTGCCTGCAAAGTTTCTTTTGAGAAATCAGTTGATAGTCTTATGGGTACTCCTTTGTAGGTAACTCTTTTCTTTCCTCTTGCTGCTTTTAAGAATCTCCCCTTATCTTTAATTTTTGGTAACTTAATGATGATGTGCCTTGGTGTGTTCTTTTTTGGGTCCAACTTCTTTGGGACTCTTTGGACTTCCTGGAAGTTTATTTCCTTGGCCAGACTGGGGAAGTTTTCCTTCATTATTTTTTCAAATAAGTTTTCAATTTCTTGCTGTTGTTCTCCTTCTAACACCCCTATAATTTGGATATTGGAACATTAAAAGTTGTCCCAGAGGTTCCTAAGCTTCTCTTCATTTTTTTTGAATTCCTATTTCTTCATTCTTTTCTGGTTGGATGATAATTTTTTCCTTTTGTTCCATATCATGGATTTCAGCCCTGTTTTGTTCCTGTCACCATTGTTTCCCTGAATATTTTGCTTTATTTAACTTTGGGTATGTTTTATTTGCTCTTTAATTTTGTGACCAAGCTCAATCAGTTCTGTGAGCATTTTAATTAACAAGGCTTTGAACTCTCCATCAGATAGGTTGACTATCTCTTCATTGCTTAGTCCTCTTTCTGGAGTTTTGCACTGTTCTTTCATTTGGGCCATATTTCTTTGTCTTGGCATACCTGTTAAGTTGTAAGGGGGCAAGGCTTTATGTATTCACCAGGGCAGGTCAACCCTCCTTGCTGTGCTGCGGCATGGCCTGTGGGGTAGGGGCCGGAGAGGAAGCAATGCAACTCACCTGCTCAGATTTAGCCCACTTTCCAGTGAACACTCATGTGAGACTGGGAGTTTCCCCCACTTAGGCAATCCCTGCCATAGTCCATAGTCAGCTCTGAGTCTCATTTTCCCATCAGCTGGCCCTGCCCATGTGGTCTGCCACCTCAGTGCAGGTTCTCTCTGTCCAAACATCTATGAGTCTTTTTGGTTTGGTTGTTTCTTTAATTCCTTGGTTGTCAGAGTTCCATGCAGGTTGATTTTCTGGTACTTCTGGCTGTTTATTGATTTTAGATTGGTTGTTATCCTTCTTTTGGTTGTGCAAGGAAGCAAAGGGTTTCTCCCTACACCTCCATCTTGGCTGGCTTCCTATACTACTCTTAACACCCCTTTGTCTATTTTGTATCTTCAATTTATTTTTTTGGTTTTTAAAAAAATAATAAATGTGTGTTCTGAGCCTGGAGCACACACTCCGCACTGTCAGCACTAACCGCCAGGGAGAAGGGGCTGTGCCTTCAATTTATACTTAGTATTCCCTGTACCTTTCCTCCCATTCTCCCCTTTCTTTCTACCCACAGATAATCCACCATGTGACCTTTATTTATGTGATTTGTTTCTGTTCTATCTGTTTGCTTAGTTTGTTTTTGTTTTTGTTTTTGGTGCAGTTGTTGATAGTTGTGAGTTTGTTGTTATTTTACTGTTCATAGTTTTGATCTTCTTCTTTTTCTTAAGTAAGTCCCTTTAACATTTTATATATATGATGGCCTACTGATGATGAACTCCTTTAGATTTACCTTATCTAGGAAGCACTCTATCTGTCCTTCAATTCAAAATGGTAGCTTTTCTGGATACAGTAAGTTTTGGTGTAGGTCCTTGCCTTTTATCTCTCTGAATATTTCTTGCCAGTCCCTCCTTGTTTGCATGGTTTCTTTTGAGAAATCAGCTGATAGTCTTATGGGAACTCCTTTGCACATAACTGTCCCCTTTTCTGTTGCTGCTTTTAACATTTTCTCCTCCTCTTTAATCTTGGGAAATGTAATTATGATGTGTGTTGGTGTGTTACTCCTTGGGTCTAACTTCTTTGGGATTCTCTGAGTTTCCAGACTTGTATGTCTATTTCCTTCATCAAACTGGGAAAATTTCCTTTCATTATTTTTTCAAATAAATTTTCAACTTCTTGCTCTTTCTCTTTCTCCTTCTGGCACCCCGATGATGTGGATATTGGTACATTTAAAGTTTTCCCAGATGCTCACCTTGCTTTTTTGAATTCTTTTTTCTTCTTTCTCTTCCAGGTGAATGTTTATCACTTCCTTTTGTTCCAATTCATTGATTTCCATCTGGCTTCCTTCCCTTCACTGTTGATTCCCTGTATTTTTTAATTTCACTTTGTATAAACTGAAATAGCCTTCATTTCTTCCTTTATTTTGTGGCCATTCTCAATCATTTCTCTGAGCATCCTGATCACCAGTGTTTCAAACTCTGCATCTCAGAAGTTGGCTATCTCTATGTTGTTTAATTTTTTTTTGGGGGGGGGGGTTGTCTGTTCTTTCATTTGGGCCACATTTTTGTCTCCTCAATTTGGCAGCTTTTCTGTGTTTCTGTGTATTTGGTAGAAGCTGCCTCAACTTCCTGTGTGAGTTCACTTGTTATGTTGTAAGGGGTGAAGCCTTACATGTTTGTCAGGGTAGTGCAACTTGCTTTGCCACTTTGTGGCTTTGTATGTGGAGGTGCTGTCAGAGAGGGAAGAATGCAATTGGTTCTGGTCTCACCCTGTTTCCAGTCACTTCCCTCACTTCCCATAAGTGACTGCTGTCTTTCTTGCAGCTTCCCTGGTGCTGATTCCCAGAGTGGATGGGTTTGTGTATATTCTAGGACCCTGTTGGTCCATTAAAAGTCTTTCCTGAAAAACTGGCTGTTTCTTCTGCCACCCTAAGCCTGACTGTTTTTTAAAGCCAGAAGCTGTGCGGCTTCATTCCCCTGCCCTGGAACCCTAGGCTGCACTGGACTGGGGCTGGGATCACTTGCTCCCCAGTTGTCCCTCCCAGTTTTTATTCATCACACGTGAATGTGGGACTGCCAATTCTGCCCATTGCCCCCGCTGCCTGGCCATGCCACACCACATCCTCTCTGCCCCTGCTACCATCTAGATGTATGTTTCTTCTTTAAATATTGGTTGTTGGACTTCCACACAATTCAATCTTCTTGCAGCTCTGGTTGTCTTTAAAAATTTGATGTTGTCCTTCTTATGGTTGTGCAAGGAGGCAAAGTAAGTCTACCTATGCCTCCTTCTTGACCAGAAGTTTTTCTTATTTTTAATCAGCATTTATATGGTGAAGAACATTGGGGAGAGATACCTGCCACTGTTGGTGGTTCATAAATGGATTTCTGATTTGGGTGCTCCACATCTGCCTGTGTGATCTTGGGAAAGAGCAACTCTCCCTCTCTTCCTTGCTGGTTCCTGTTTCTTTAGACCTCAGAAAATCTCCATATTTGCCATATGTCTTTTTTTTTTTTTTAGTAATCAAGAGCTGAAATATGTGGGCTTCTTTTGTACTTGCATTGCTTTATTATTGAAGAAGGTAACTTTTATTACTCACTGCTCATTGTCTTTTTAATGTTTGCTTATTATGGAATCAATGGTGTATAATAACTCCCATTTTGCATCTCCAGCAGCATGTGAGAAAATTTAAGTAAATATCTAAATATTTACCTGCTGGCAACTTGAATACTGAAAACTGGAGTCCAGTATTTCTAGACTCAAATCAAATGTTTCCATGTACTGTGTTTACCTCTATAATACCAGAAATCATCTTGGACTAATTATACTTTTACCCATCCATGATATTCCAGTGCATGTATGTGATCTCTAATCCATCCTTGCATTAAGAAAATCTTGACATTGGTCTATTCATCAGAAAAAGGAGACTAAGAAACAGAGTAGCTAAGGGAAATGCTTACAGCCATATATTGCTTAAGTGGTAAAGACACATGCCTCAGCTAACTTAATGAATGATTCTCTGGTTGAAAATAGTAGAAAAACCACACTGTTTTCCATCCATGGAAAAATATATAGCAACTGGAATGTGGATCCTAATATCTGTCTTGGTTTATTCCTTAAAGAAAAACATAAAAAATTTCCTTCACTTATGTACCAGCATGACTCTGTCTCACCTGGCCTTACTCTTATGTATTCCAGGAAGAGTGTGATAGTTTCATGAATAAAATGGCATCCTGACTCCAGGATTAATGACAAACAGAATTTTCTTTTTTGTTTCTCATTTTGAGATGAAGTACATTAAGAAGCAGTTGTGTTTCTCAAAGCAGAATTGTTATGTGTGACAGTAACTGTCTATATTTGTGAACACTGATAAACTTGTGTGCTCCTTGTCAACCCCCCATCAAATTTCTCTTTAAAATTCTTAATCTATCATCTTATGAGTAATATATATAAACATCTTTATCCACTGGCAGTGTGTAACATTCCAGCATAGAATGAAGAAAGAAAATTCAGAAATATCACAGGTTCAAATTCATTTCTCATTAACTGCCAACATAAGGCAGTCTGTATGAGTTCAATCTTCCATGAGGACTCTTTTCTTTCTTGAAGTTACCTTATATATATTTTTCATATATCGATCTGTCTGTTTTGGGTCAGACATTAACTCCATATGAGTCTTGTTTTCCTCTGTACCTGGAGAGTTTTATATATCTGCTTTCACCTACCATGATGTTTATTCAAAGTATCCTGAGGGTTCATGGGCATTCCACCCACAGACTTACCCTCATGACATCTTGTTACAACAAGAGTGTCTCTGATCACAACTTACTATTAATCAAAGGGTAAAAAACTTTTTTCCTAATGTTGCGTTGGTCCTGTGTTCTGAAGAGAGATGTCACAATATTGGGTTCTGACACTTTGTATTCTACTTCACTCAGTTGTAGCAATATGAGTCACATCTGAGACTTTGAATTCTGGTATGATGCTGAATATTTAATGATAAAATAAATGCGTCATGTAAAATATATATTAATCTTGTGACTCAAATGCCAAAGAAGTTCCTTGTTGACTGGGATTGTATTGATTTATTCCCAGAGGATGAGATAATAAAGCTGTGTTAGGAACTGATAGGAGCTTATGTGCATAGGGTCTACTACAAAAAATACTGTGACACAAGTTTTGTAGCACTGAGTCTGTTTCCATTGGCTAATGGATGCAAATATTGAAAGCCTTCTTGGCACAGCAGTCTGTCCTAAGGCACTCAGTGTGGTTTATTTCTGATAACTCCTCCCCGTCCTTGATTGCAGTAGCCGCATGCAGGAACTGATTTTTTGGGGAAATTTTGGAGGCTTGTGAATTTTGGCATCCCTTTGGGATCACAGATACGATATTGTTCATTATCAGTTAATCCTGAAAGTGGTTCTGATGGGAAATTTGAGCCTATAAAAAATCCAAAAAGTTCTCCATTACCATTGTTTGAAAGCTTTGTTTCATGAAATACCGGTTCTTTATAAGTTGCTGGTATGTTCCCTAAAGTGATTTTATGTGTTCATTAGTTGGAGAAGTATAGGTTGGAGTGGCTCATCTCTCAGCTACGAACCTGACTCTGATAGTGAATGTACATATTGCATTTTTTGATACAATGTGGCACTAATGCAGGAAATATGGTAACATTTTGGGTTTATGACAACTCTTTATGCTATTGTTTCCTGGTAGAGAGGTCTAATAGAATTATCAGCAGAAAAGGTGAGGAATCTGTACCAGTTACAGGCCTATTGGAATTCTATCATCACAGTGTATTTGTGTGTGTCTATGTTTGGGGTTGAAGTATTTATTGGGATATGGGGGTGTGTTGATCTTTCCTGGGAGACACACTGGCAGGACTTTCTCAGAAGAGCCTGAAGAGGCTGAGTTCCAGCCAGTGTTTTTCCTTCCTTGACTGTGAACTAAGATGATAAGACCCCTATGCTAGCTGTGCAATTGGATTCCAAGTTAATAAAGCAGAGGTCTCTGTCCTTTTCTAAGCAAGCATTCTTGTTTAAGGAAGGTTTTGTCCAGTACTTTAAAGATGTGTCATATGCCATCATATATCCACATATAATAACAACTATTTTCACACTTTAGGAAATACACACAAGCTTGATGCTATAAAGAAGGAGTTGGTAAATTTTCTAAGTGAAATACCAGATAGATATTAGATAAGCTATGTTTTGGGGCCAATTACTGAACTCTGCCTTTATAACAAGCAAGCAGCCATAAACATGATAAAAATGAGGATAGTTAAGATGCAATAATATTGATTTTTTAAAGTACCAGGATAAATGCCACCATAAGGCCTTAGTTTGCTGACTTCTGTTATAAAGGATTATATTTATGGAAGGACTACCCCACCCTAAGATATATGAGCATGTTAACAGAAACTCACTAACTCCCTGTCCTGAGGCCAGCAATAAACAAGACTTCCCATTGAGCATGTTTAACCACCATGAGAATGTATTTTTTTTCTTATGGCAAGTCATTCTAAAAAGGTTTATTATTCAAGTTTAAATGTACTTCTTCAGGTGTCAAGGCTATGATGCTACAATTTTGTACCTGTGAATTTCTTTATAACAATAAAGAAATTGTCTATATCTCCCATAAAATAATAAAAGATCATATTTTAAATTCTTGGGAAGTCTAATGTTTTCTTTGTGGGCTCCAATACATCGTCATATTTTTTAACACCTACATAGTTGTTCATCACTTTGGAAACCAGTTCCTTACAAGAATACTTGTATCCTTTCCCACCAGTGATTTAAATCTCCATGTGACTTCCCTTTATCTGTAGCATAAAGCACAATGCCTTTAACACAGACTGGTTTATATCAGTTTGGCTGACTGCTAGTAGATGCTGTTGAAGATGCAGTTAATGTTTCATTCTATCAATTGTGCTTGGAAGGGATGCACAGTCTCTTCAGTAGTTATTGCTGCCTTCCTTGTATGAGATATACTTTAAGAAGAAACAGATATTAGAGAGGGTTATATGAATCTCCCAATCAACATTCCTTAGAGTGTGCAGTGGTGTAGTGTCCAGGACACTGAGAAACTTGTTTCATCTTTCCAACTGTTTGGGTTGATCACTGATAATGCCAACCAGCCAGGAAATCAAGACAAAAGAGAAGCAGGTTGTATTTCATTTCTGATTTGTTTTGTTACCTGTGTTGCCCCAATAAAGGCTATGTATACTGCAGTGTCATGTGGTTTTTACAGGGACAAGGGGGAACATTTGCAAATTTTCTTTTTATTCCACAGACATTGGACATCGTAAGCCCTCATAAAATATGCCTAAGGTCACTAATCTTTAGGGAAACGCAATTTAAATCTACAGCACTGTAATACTTTACATCTATTAGAATAGCTACTATCCAAAAATAAAACAAAACAGAAAATATCAACCATTGGCAAGAATATGGATAAATTAGCTCCTTTGTGTACTGCTGGTGGGAACACAAACTGGGGCTGCCCTTATGGAAAATAGTATGGTGGAACATCAAAATATTTAAAATGTAGCTCAAGTAAGGGTCTTGGACAGATATTTGTATACCTATGTTAACAGAAGCATTATTCATAATAACCAAAATGTGAAAATAACCCATGTCAATTGTGAGAATAATTAACAAACAGAATGTGGTATATGCAGGCAATGTGAAATTATCCAACCTATAAAAGGAGGAAGATTCTGACATATATTACAACAATGCTGGATCTTGTAGGCATTATCCTAAGTGAAACGAGACAGGCATGAAACAACCAATAATGTATGATTCCGATTTTATGTGTACTAAAGTACCTTAAATTCATAGAGTAGTCAAATTCAGTGACAGATAGTAAAATGGTAGTTTCCAGGAGCTGAGTGGTGGATGGAATTGGGAGTTATTATTTAATGGGTACAGAGTTTCACTTTTAAAACAAGAAACAAAATCTGGAGATGATTGGTAGTGGTGTTTGTAAAACTATATGAATGTACTTAATTCTACTAAACCATACACTTAAAATGGTTATAGTAAATTTTATACATGAAAATGACAAAATCACAATAAAAAATAAAAGATTGTTTGAGGCACAAGCCTTCAGCTGAGACCTGCATATCTTCATTCTTGTATTGTGATTTAAAATATTTTGTTGTTTCCCAACACCAGATCCATGGCTGTTATTGTGGAAAGAAGTAACTGTAGAGCAAAGAGAAAATCAAATATACTATAATATCCCAACATAAAATGGTTAGAAAACCACATTTACTAAAACATGAACAGTCTCACACAACATGATGCGGATGACTGTAGGTCTTGATTCTCATTCCAACTACTGTCCAGCAGAGTCTTTACCCTGCTAAGCACTTCTGAAGTGAATACTCTTCCAGGGCTCAAATAGCATCAAAGTAGTAATAGGGATATTGTGTATATCTAATGTCAATCCATAAAATACAAAGTGGGGAAAAAAATCAACCCAATCAAATGGGCTGGATTAATAATTTTCCTGACTATAATGTATGCTACTCTGAAAGAGAAATACTAATTTCACCCATATTGTAGATGTGTTTATTTTCAAAATATTTTTATGTTACTGCAACTACATTTACATAACGACTATGGAAAAGAGTATGGAGAAACTTCTGGCCAAGATGGAGGCGTAGGTGTAAACACTGTGCCTCCTCACACAACCAAGTTTAAAGACAACAAAGTTTTAATTAAAAAAATGCAGCCAAAACACAGAAAATTGAACTGTACAGAAGTCTGACAAGAATGAATCATTCAGCCAGACCAGTAAGAGGGATGGAGCCAGCAGCGGAGCAAGGTCAGGCAGGAAAGATCAGCAGACCCAGAAGTGCAAGCAGCGGTTGGTGGATCCCAGGCATGGGGTGGCAACGGGCAGACCCAGTGAGGGCGCAGGGCCGCTGGTTGACCGTGGTCACACATTCATGCGCAGATAAACCAAGCAAAGGACCGCTTAGGCTAGGGCCCCAGCTACAGGAATTAGAGCCCGAAAACACCAATTGGAAAGACTTTCAGGGGCAAGGTGCCAGTAGAGTTTGTTGGAGAGAACCACAGGGTCCCAGAACACACACAAGCCCACACACCTGGGAACCAGCACCAGAAGGGCCCAATTTGCTTGTGGGAAGCAGCAGAGGGGACCAAAATCTGAGAGAGAGCATAGAACTAGAGCCATTGCCCCTCTCTGACCCTGCCCTCCCATACAACGCCACAACCCAGCCACCTGGGTTGCCCCACCCAGGTGAACACCAAAGGCCCTGCCCCTCATACATAACAGGTGCAAACAGACCAAAATGTTATGGCTCAAGAACAGCTCAAAGCCCCAGAGCCAATACTTTTAAGCGACCAAGAGACAGCCAAACTTTCAGATGCACAGTTCAAAACACTGGTGATCAGGATGCTCATAGAACTGGTTGATTTTAGTCACAAATTAGAGGAACAAATGAAGACTAAACTAATTGAAATGAAGAGAAATGCACAGGAAACCAATAGTGATGAAAAGGAAACTGGGACTCATATCAAGGGAGTGGACCAGAAGAAAGAAAAAAATGACCAGACAGAAAAGAATGAAGAAACAAGAATTCAAAAAAATGAGAGGCTTAGGAATCTCCAGGACATCTTTAAATGTTCCAACATCTGAGTCATAGGGGTACCAGAAGGGGAAGAGGAACAGCCACAAGTGGAACACTTATTTGAACAAATAAAAAAGGAGAACATCCTCAATCTGGCAAAGGAAATAGACTTCCAGGAAATCCAGGAAGCTCAGAGAGTCCCAAAGAAGTTGGACCCAAGAAGGAACACACCAAGGCACATCATCATTACATTAGCCAAGATGACAATGAAGGAGAGAATCCTAGAAGCAGCAAGAGATAAGGGGACAGTCACCTACAAAGGAGTTCCCATCAGACTGTCAGCTGATTTCTCAAAAGAGACCTTCCAGGCAAGAAGGGGCTGGAAAGAAATATTCCAAGTCATGGAGTCCAAAGACCTACATCCAAGATTGCTCTGTCCAGCAAAGCTTTCACTTAGGGTGGAAGGGCAGATAAAGTGCTTCTCAGATAAGGTCAAGTTCAAGGAGTTCATCATCACCAAGCCCTTATTATATTAAATGCTAACGGGACTTGTCTAAGAAAAAGAAGATAAAAATATAAACAGTGAAAGGACAGCAAACTCACAGTTATTAACAAGCACACCTGAAACAAAAGCAAACTAAGTGGACAGCTAGATCAGGAGCAGAATCACAGAAATGGAGATCCCATAGAGGGTTAGCAACAGGGGAATGGGAGGAGGAGAAGGGGGGAGAAGGTACAGAGTATAAGCAGCATAGACAATAGGTAGAAAATAGACAGGGGGAGGGCAAGAATAGTATGGGAAATATAGAATCTAAAGAACTTGTGACTCATGGACATAAACGAAAGAGGGAGAATGGTGGGGGAGGGGTGTGCTGGGTGGAGGAGAATGAAGGGGGGAATAGGACAACTGTAATGACATAATCAATAAAATATATTTTTTAAATAAGAGTATGGAGATTCCTGAGAAAAACAAATTAGTTCCACCATACAGACTCAGCAATCTTACTTCTGGGTATTATCTGAAAAAAAAAAAACAACCACTGATTTAAAAATCTATATGCAGCCTTATGGTCATTGAGGCACTATTAAAAGTACCTAAGATATGGAAGCAAACTATGTGTCAACTGAAAATTAATAAAAAAAGAAGGTGCAGTACCTGTATGATGGAATATTACTCAGCAATAAAAAAGAATGAAATCTTGCCATTTGTGACAACATGGATTTCAGTAGACAGTATTCTGTTGAGTGAAATAAGTTAGGTAAAGAGACAAATACTGCATTATTTCACTTACATGTGAACTTAAAAAACACAAAATAAATAAACAAAACAAACAGAAAAAGACTCGTAGAAACTGAGATCACACTGATGGTTATCAGATGGATGTTGAATGGGAGATGTATAAATAATGTAAAGAGAGAGATCCAAGATGGCAGAGGAGTACGTGAAAGCTATACTAACCTCCTCCCAGGACCAGTCAGGAATTACAACTAAATTGTAGAAAAATCATCTTGAATAACCAATTGAACACTAGTTGGAGAGAAGTCTTACAACCATAGACAGAAAGAAGAAAACACTTTAGCACTTTGTGACTGGTAGGAAGTGTGGAGGACATGCAAGAAGACTAGCTGGGCTCTCTCCCATAGGTGGCAGCTGAAGTTCTGGAGGGATATGTCAGTAGCTGGGACATTCTCCTTGAGAAGTGTGGAGTCTAAACTGCAAGCTAGTCTCCCAAGTCTACAGCACTAGAACCTAAAGGAACCCAGATAACATCCAGTTGTGAAAAGCATCAGGGGTTCTGTTGCCCAGGGAGAGACAGCTGGAGATGCAGAGAAACTTTCAAAGGGTCAAAGCACAAATTTTGATTTGCAGCCACATGCCTTGAGTGCTGGCAAAGGGAGAGCAGTGTAGTCTAGAGGTACTTGAGGAGAGTCTGGGGTTAGTGGTTCTGGGGAGAAAACTAAGGGAACAGCCTCCAGCATCCATGTGCTGAGTCATCTTTCATACAGCAGAATCCGTCTCTCTCAGGCAGAGGACTGCTCTCTGAATGGCATCAGCATAAGCAGAAGTGATAGCCCAATCCACAGACATTACTCCACCCCACCCTGTGGTGCTTAAACCAGGCTGCAGATTACATACTGATTACATTAACAGCTGCTCAGTTTAAGGGCTGATTAGTTTAACATCTAAGGCAGAAAATACAAAGAAGCCAAAATGGGAAGAGCCCTAGGAACGCCAAAATGGGAAGAGCCCTAGGAACCCCTGGGACAACTTTCAATGATCCAACATCTGAATCACAGGGGTGCCAGAAGGAGAAGATGAAGAGCAAGATATTGAAAACCTATTTGAAAAAAATAATGAAGGAAAAATTCTCCAGTCTGGGGAAGGAAAGACTTCCAGGAAGTCCAGGAAGCCCAGAGAGTCCCAAAGAATTTGGACCCAAGGAAGCACATACTAAGGTACATCCTAACTACATTACCCAAGATTAAAGATAAGGAGAGAATCTCAAAGCAGCAAGAGGAAAGAAGAGAGTTACCTACAAAAGAATGTCCCAAAAAGTATCCGCCGATTTCTCAAAATAAACCTTTCAAGCGAGAAGGGGATGGAAAGCAGTATTCAAAGTAATGAAAGGTAAGGACCTACATCCAAGATTACTCTGCCCAGTAAAGCTATCATTTAGAATGGAAGGACAGATAAAGCGCTTCTCAGATAAGGTCAAATTAAAGGAGTTCATCATCCTCAAGCTGTTATTATATGAAATGTTAAAGGGACTAATCTAAGAAAAAGAAGATCAAAATTATGAACAGTAAAATGACAATAAACAACCATCAATAACTGAACCCAAACAACTATAACAAAAACAAACTAGAACAGGAACAGAATCAGACATCATCAGGTGCATTTGGGGTGGTATGGCTGTAGACTGAATAGGAAGAGAATCACAGAAATGGAGATCACAGGAAAGGTTACCAGTGGGGAAAGGGAGGGGGAAATTGGGGAAAAGGTACAGGAAATGAGAAGCATAAATAGTAGGTACAAAATAGAGAGGGAGAGCTTAAGGGTAATACAGAAAATGGAGAAGCCAAAGAACTTATAAGTATGACCCTTAGACATGAACTAAGGTGGGGGAATGCTGGTGGGAGGGGAAGTGCAGGGCAGTGCAGAGGGGAATAAAGGGAAGAAGAAATGCAACAACTGTAAGAGCATAATGAATAAAGTATATTTTTAAAAAGGAAAAGAAAAAAAAGAGAAAGGATCCATATAAATCAAGTCAGAAATGAAAGAGGAAAAATAATGATTGACACCAAAGAAATACAAAGGATTGTAAGAAAAAACTATGACCAATTATATGCCAAGAATTTGTACAAACTAAACATAATGGATAAATTCCTAGAAATAGAGAACTGACCAAAAATAAATCAGGAAGAATTAGTTGTCTGAATAGACAGACTACAGCCAGTAAAATTGAAATAGTAATTTAAAAAACTCCCAACAAACAAAAGTCCTAGACCAGATGACTTCAAAGATGAATGTTACCAAACTTTCCAAGAAGAAAAACACCTCTCCTCAAACTATTTCATAAAATTCAAGAGAAGTGAAGACTCCCAAACTCAATTTAGGAGGCCACTGTTAAGCTAATTCCAAATCCAGACAAGGAAACTACAAAGAAAGAAAATTATAGGTCAATATCACTGATGAATAAAGTTGATAAAATTCTCAAGGAATTATTAGCAAACCAATTACAGCAATGCATCAAAAAGATCATACATCATGATCAAGTGGTATTTATTCTGGGTTTGAAAGGGTGTTACAACATTCACACATCAATAAATGTGATTCACAGTGGATTGAGCGCGGGCCTGCGAACCAGATGATCGCGGTTCGATTCCCAGTCAGGGCACATGCCTGGGTTGCAAGCCAGTTCCCAGCAGGGTCCAGTTCCCAGCAGGGGATGCAGGAGAAGCAACCATACATTGAAGTTTCTCTTCCTCTCTCCTTTCCTTCCCCTCTAAAGATAAATAAATAAAATATAAAAAAAATAAATGTGATTCACTACATTAAAAAGGAAGAATAAAAACCACATGATTATATCAATAGATGCAGAAAAAATATAAAATCTAGCAACTATTTATGATAAAAACTCACAGCAAAGCAGGATTAGAGGTAATATATCTAAACATAATGAAGGCCATATATGACAAGCCCACTGCTAGCATCATACTCAGTGTGCAAAAACTATAACTGTTCCCCTTGAGACAGGGAACAAGACAGGAATGTCTGCTTTCACCTCTCTTATTACACATAGTAGTGGAAGTGTTAGCCACAGCTATCAGACAAGAAGAAGAAACAAGACCTGAGGAAGCATACACTAAGACACATCCTAATTACATTACAAGATTAAAGATAAGAAGAGAATCTTAAAAGCAGCAAGAGTAAAGGAGAGTTACTTACAAAGGAGTTCCCATAAGACAATCGGCTGATTTCTCAAAAGAAATGGAAGGAGGGAGTAAGTAAGGAAGAAGTAAAACCGTCTTTATTTGGAGGTACATGACACTGTACATACAGAATCATAAAGATTCCATCAAGAAACTACTGGAAATGATAAATGAATTCAGCAAAGTAGCAAGATTCAAAATTAATATTCAGAAATCAGTTGCATGTTTATATGCCAATAGTGAACTGACGAAGGAAAATTAAGGAAACAATCCCACTCATAATTTCTTCAAAATGAATAAAATTCTTAGGACTAAACTTAATGAAGGAGGTAAAAGACCTGTACTAGGCAAATTATAACACACTGAAGAAATTGAAGAAAATACAAATAAGTGACAGTATATACCATATTCTTGGATAGGATGAATTAACATCATTAATATACGCATACTACCCAAAGCAATCTATAGATTTGATAAATTCCTATCAATATTCCAATGACATATTTCTCAGAGCTAGAACAAATATTTCAAAAATTTATATAGAACCACAAAAGGCTCCACACAGCATCAGAGATCCTGAGAAAGAACAACAAAGTTGGAGGAATCACCCTACTTAACATCAAATTATACTACAGGGCCATAAAAATCAAACCAGATTGCTATTGCCATAAATACACACACATAGATCAATGGAACAGGATAGAGAACCCAGAAATAAACCCATACCTTCATTGTCAATTAGTATACAACAGAAGAAGCAAGCCCATACAATGGGCTGAAGATAGTATTTAATAAATGGGGTTGGGAAAATTGGACTGATACATGCAAAAAATGAAACTAAATCACTTTGTTACACCAAACATAAGAATAAATGAAAATGGATCAAAAACTTAAATGTTAAACCATAAACCATAAAAATCCTAGAAGAAAATATCAGCAGCAAATTCTCCAACATTGCTCCTAGAAATTTTTTATCAGATATATCTCTCTAGGTAAGGAAATCAAAAGAAAGAAAATAAACTAATGGGACTTCATCAAAATAAAAGTTTTTGCCCAGCAAAGGAAATTTTCAACAAAATAAAAAGACAACACACAGAATGGGAGAGCATACTCACTAATACATCTGATAAGGGGTTAATATCCAAAATTTATAAACTACTTATGAAACTCAACACCAATAACCCAATTGAAAAACGGGCAAAGGACCTGAGTAGACACTTCCTGAAAGATGTCATAAAGATGGCCAATAGACAAATGAAAGGATGCTGAATGTCACTAATCATCAGAGAAAAGCAAATAAAAATCTCAATGAGATACCATCTCACACCTGTCAGAATGGCTATCATCAATAAATCAACAAACAAACTCCAGTGAGGATGTGGGGAAAGGGGAATCCTTTTGCACTGTTGGTGGGAATGCAGACTGGTGAAGCCACTGTGGAAAGCAGTATGGAGATACCTCCAAAAATTAAAAAATGGATCTGCCTTTTGACCCAAGGATCCCACTTCTTGGAATATATCTGAAGGAACCAAAAACACTAATTCAAAAGAACATAAGCACCCCTATGTTCATTGCAGCATTCATTGCAATCACCAAGATATGGAAGCAGCCCAAGTGTCCATCAATAAATGAGTGGATAAAACAACTATGGGATATTTACACAATGGAGTACTACTCGGCTATAAAAGAGAAGAAAATTGTACCCTTTGTGACAGCACGGATTGACCTGGAGAATATTATGCTAGGTGAAACAAGATAGTCAGAGAAAGACTATCTTGAAACCATATGATTTCACATGTGGAATATAACAAAGAAACTGAACTAACAAGGAAAATGTGGACAGACTGAAAGATGGAGAGCAGGATAACAGATGGAGAGCAGCTAGTTGGAGGAGAGGGGAGGGGTTGGAGGGATTGACCAAAAAGGAAAAAAAGACTCATGGACATGGACTACAGGGTGGTGATTGTTGGGGTGAGGGAGGTACAAGAGGATTTAATGATAATGTAAAAATACAATAAAAATTATATATTAAAAATAAAGGGGAATACAGTCAATAATATTGTGATGTTTTCACAATGACAGATAATTACTAGACTTAGTGAGGTGATCACAATGTAAGGTATATAAATATTGAACCACTATATTACACACCTGAAACTAATATAATATTATATACTGACTATACTTAAATTTCAAAATAATCCCATGTTAATTTACTTAATTTATGCTAGTCCATCCCTATTTCAGAACAATGTGAACTACTGCTTTCATGATAGCATCCTTTTTAGAAACAGATTTCATAGTTCTGTGTGTGCTGTGTGTGTGACTATGTGCTTGTGTTTATGTCACCAAACTGGGGTCTTTGATGTTAAGGTATTTTTATTTTTTAAGATTTTATTTACTTTTAGAGAAAGGGGGAGAGAGAGAGGGAAACATCAATGTGTGGTTGCCTCTTCTACACCCCAAACTGGGGGTCTGGCCTGCAACATAGTCATGTTCCCTGACTGGGAATCAAACTAGTGACCCTTTGGTTCACAGACTGGCATTCAATCAACTGAGCCACGCCAGCCATGGTGGATGTTAATGTATTTTTATTTTTATCTATTATTTTTTCTATTTATTTAATTATTGTTCAAGTACAGTTTTCTGTCTTTTATTCCCATCCCAGCCCACACCCCCAGTGCTCCTCATCTCCTTCCCACTTCCACCCCTGTTAGTTTTTGTCCATGTGTCCTTTTTACTCGTTCCTGTGAATCCTTCGCCTTTTCTCCTAAAATTCCCTTCCCTCTCCCCTCTGGTCCCTGTCAGCCTGTTTTCTATTTCAGTGTCTTTGGTTATATCTTGCTTGCTTGTTTGTTTTGTTGTTTAGGTTCCTATTAAAGGTGAGATCATATGGTATTTGTCTTTCACTGCCTGGCTTATTTCACTCAGCATAATGCTTTCCAGTTCCATACAGGCTGTTGCAAAGGGTAGGAACTCTCTTTCTTTCTGCTGCATAGAATTCCACTGTGTAAATGTACCAAATTTTTTTGATCCATTTATTTACTGATGGGCACCTAGGTTGCTTCCATCTCTTGGCTATTGTAAATTGTGCTGCTATGAACATCGGGGTGAATAGGTTCTTTTGGATTGGTGTTTTAGGGTTCTTAGGATATACTCCCAGCAGTGGAATTGCTGGGTCAAAAGGCACGTTCATTTTTAGTTTTCTTAGAAAATTCCATACTGTTTTATTTTTTTCCCCAATTTTTTATTTAATTATTTTTCAAGTACAGTTTTCTGTCTATTACTCCCAACCCATCCCACCCACCGTGCTCCCCCCTCCCTCCCATTTCCACCCTTCTCAGTTGTTGTCCATGTATCCTCTATATATGTTCCTCTAAATCCCTCCCCTGTTTCCCCTGAAATTCCCTCCCCTCTTCCCTCTGGTCACTGTCAGCCTGTTCTCTATTTCAGTGCCTTTGGTTATATTTTGCTTGCTTGTTTGTTTCGTTGTTTAGCTTCCTGTTAAAGGTGAGATCATATGGTATTTTCCCTTCAACAACTGGCTTATTTCACTCAGCATAATGCTTTGCAGTTCCATCCATGATGTTGCAAAAGGTAGGAGCTCCTTCTTTCTTTCTGCAGCATAGAATTCCATTGTGTATATGTACCATAGTTTTTTGATCCATTCATTTACTGACGGGCACCTAGGTTGCTTCCAACTCTTGGCTATTGTAAATCGTGCTGCTATGAAGATTGGGATGCATAGGTTCTTTGGGATTGGTGTTTCAGAGTTCTTAAGATACAATCTCAGCAGTGGAATTGCTGGGTCAAAAGGCAGGTCCATTTTTAGTTTTCTTAGAAAATTCCATACTGTTTTCCATAATGGTTGTACCAGTCTGCAATCCCACCAACAGTGGGATTGAGAGTCCCCTTTTCCCCACACCCTCTCCAACATTTGTTGTTTATTGCTTTGTTTATGATAGCTATTCTCACTAGTGTGAAGTGGTATCTCATTGTGGTTTTAATTTGCATCTCTCTCATAGCAAGCGATATTGAGCATCTCTTCATGTGTCTCTGAATCCTCTGTATGTCCTCCTTGGAGAAGTATCTGTTCAAGTCCTTTCCCCATTTTTTAATTGGGTTAGTTGTCTTCTTAGAGTGAAGTTGTGTGAGTTCTTTGTATATTTTGGAGATTAAACCTTTGTCTGAGGTATCATTGGCAAATATGTTTTCCCATACAGTTGGTGGTCTTTTTATTTTAATACTGTTTTCTTTAGCCACACAGAAGCTTTTTTTTTGATGAGATCTCATTTGTTTATTCTTTCCTTTATATTTCTTGTCCTAGGGGACATATCAGTAAAAATGTTGCTGCGTGAAATATCTGATATTTTCCTGCCAATGTTCTCCTCTAGGATTTTAATGGTGTCATGGCTTATATTTAAGTCTTTTATCCACCTTGACAGCTACATGCAAAAAAATGAAACATTTGTACTTCTTCATAATTCATTAAAAATAATTATTTTACCTTTATTGGAGTGAAATTGAGAGGAACAAATACAGACACAAAAGCATAATGTGATTCTTCTTCCTTTAGATTTCCAGTCTTCCTGAGGAAATTTTTATTGAAAGGGCTTAAGAGAGAAGCAGTTGGAAATGCAAAAGTAAAGTTGGCAGAGTCCTAGTAACATAGAGCAAAGCAAAAAATTTTGAGCACAGAATTTAGGCAACTGTTACCTAGCACCTACTCGTCCTATAGCACATATCCTGACAAAGAATGCAATAGTAGGTCTTTTGAAACAATATCAACACAGAAATAATTATAACATCAGCAATACCCACTTACAAAAATACAAGAACAAAAATCATGACATTTGTTAGAAACTTGTACTTTGTGTTTATATAATAGAGAAGCATTTATATATTTTAATTAGCATTGTTGTGACAGCCAATTTATTATAGCTGGCTATTTGTAGAAAAAAATATATGTATACAGAATTACTTTTCTCCTTTCTTATATGGCCATGTAGGAAACTAAAAGTTTTGGTAAAAAGCTACATTCTTTATGTATTTGGATAATATTCCAGCCTCAGACACACTCAGAACCTTTGTCTGAGTCCTGAATGGAACATGTCTCTCAAACAAGGCAGTTTTTCTATCTGAAAGATTTCAAAATACCCTCAATAATTTGCAAAAATTGGGTGACCTAGAGGTATAAATTTTGTACAGGTAAGAACCTTCCATCATTCAGAAATATATTTTTAGTTATATAATATTTAGTTATTTATTTTTAAAGATTTTATTTATTTAGCTTTAGAGGGGAAGGGAAAGAGAGAAGGAGAGAAATATCAATGGATGGTTGCCTCTCATGTGTCCCCTGCTGGGAACTGGCCTGTAACCCAGGCATGTGCCCTGACTTGGAATCGAATCACAATCCTTTGATTCACAGGCCCACACTCAATTCGCTAAGCTACACCAGCCAGGGCTAATAATATTTATTTTTTAGTTGTTCAGTTACAGTTGTCCTGCCCTTTCCCCATTGCTCTCCCCTACCCCACCCCCACAGTCAACCCCAGTTGTCTGTACCCATGAGTCCTCTATTCACGTTCCGTGGCTTATCCCTTCCCCTTTCATTCCTGTTGTTCCCTCCTCCTCCCAACAAAACAAACAAAAATTTATTTAGAATGGCATGGGGAGGGGTGTGTGTGTGTGTGTGTGTGTGTGTGTGTGTGTGTGAAGGCTATTTTGATTAACTTTAGGCAAACCATAAATACAAACTTCACACAAAGGGCTTTTCAGTCCTGGCCAGGTGGTTCAGTTAATTGAAACATCATTCTGTATACCAAAAAACATTGCAGGTTTGATCCTCAGTTGGGGCACATGGAGGCAACTGATCAATGTTTTTCTTTCACATCGAGGTTTCTCTGTCTATCTCCCTTCTTTTCTCTCTAAAAATCAATGAACATGTCTTTGGGTAAGTATTTTTTTTTATAAAATACTACTTTCCAATCTTCCCTGTCTTTGAAATCATTGTGTGAGCTGCCCTGAAGAGGAAGGACCTGGTGTCTTTTGGGAGGTGCAGCAGTTAGGAGTGTGAGCTATCAAGCCAGAGATCCTGGGTAAAAATCCCAGCTCACAGAATATGAGATATTTGGCTCAGCACCTATCTCAAATCCTAACTCATATAATAATTCTAAATTTCTCCATCAATAAATGAGATGAATATTAGTTCCTACCTCATAGGCTTGCTGTACAGATTTAATGAGCCAATACTTATAAAGGACCTGCTTGGCACAAAGTAAATGCAAATTGATCTCTGTATACATCACAAAGTGAACTCATTCCATGCTCATTGCTGTAGCAGCACAAATATTTCAATCCTTCAAATGTACCATCTTTTCTCTCCTCCTATGAACCTTCATCCATTTTCATCCCCCTGACCAGGCCTTATCCAACACTCTGACCCCTATTGCCTTTCAAACCTCTAATTATTCTTTGTGTCCCAAGTTAGGTATTTTCTCCAAGAAACTTTTTCCTTATTAAGACTACTTTATGTTTCTTTTTTATTAAAGCAAAAATAAAATATCACAAAACTAATGATTTTAATCACTTTACAATGTAGAAATCTGCACTTTTAGTGCATTCATTATGTTGTACAACCATCACTTCTGTCTAGTTTTGGAACATTTTTATCATCTCAGAAAATCCTATCTATATCCTATAAGCAGTCATACCCCATTTCTTCTTATCCCCAAACCCAGGTAACAACTAATCTCTTTTCAATCATTATGGATTTGCCTAATAAGAACATTGTGGAAGTAAAGGTTTTTTAAAGTATTCTATTTCTTTATTTTAGAGAGAGGAAAAAGAAGGGATACAAAGAGGGAGAGAAGCATAAGTGTGTGAGAGAAACATCAGTTGGCTGTCTCTCACATGCCCCCAATTGGAGACCTGGCACACAACCCAGGCATGTGTCCTGACTGAGAATCAAACAAGCAACTTTTTGGTTTCCATGCCAGTGCTCAATCCACTGATCCACACCAGCTGGGGCTAGAACATTTTATGTAAATAGACTTATCCAATATGTGGCATTTTGTTTGGATATAATATTTTGTAATACCTATTTGTAGTAGTAGTTTTCATCACAAATTTTCTTTTTTTAAAAGATTTTATTTATTTACTTTTAGAGAGGGGAAGGGAGGGGGAAAGAGAGGGAGAGAAACATTAATATGTGGTTGCCTCTCACATACCTGCACTGGAGACCTGGCCCACAACCCAGGCATATGCCCTGACTGGAAATTGAACCAGTGACCCTCTGATTCACAGACTCGCACTCAGTCCACTGAGCCACATTAGCCATGGTGAATTTTCTTCGCATTCTAATATTCACTTGATGAATGATCTTCTAAAAATATCAAAGTGTCTCTTTGTGGGGGCGACTTTTCCCACAAGTTCCCCCATCTGCCACGGATGAAAGTAAACACTACCAAGACATGATCTGCTTGGGGAGGAGAGGTGGCTGATCCCTCAAAAGGGAAGGGCCCTGAACCCCTTCCTCCAGGGGCTTTTGTTGGGTTGTAATACACAGGAATACAGGGTGGCAAGAATAAAACAGTAGGTAACATTTCAAAGAAATCTGAGGGCTTAGTCTGAGTCAGTCTGTTAGGAAGGGGATTTTGCAGAAATTTTAGGGCTTCCTGCTCGGATCCTTAACATATGAATGAAAGCACTCTTAGCAGAGCAGGTTTCACAGATTTTTGAGGAATTCTTTGTGATGCCAGATTTTTCCCCTAGGATCTGCTCTGGCAAGGCAAGGAGCTACATCCCTCCCCATCAGGTATTCAGGCTTAAGTGGATTAGAGCCAGGAAGCACTTCTCCCAGAGGACATGGGGACTCAGGCTATGTCACAAAGCTGGGAGGCACAGGTCTATTGCTCACTCTTTGTTGCAGCCCCCCGAGTCCTTCCATGATGGCCTGCCAAGTGATCATGTCTGGCTTAGGTTGCTCCCCACTGTGAGACTTACCCATCATCAACATAGACCATGCTTTGGGGACAGGGAGAGGAAACTAAGGCAGCATTTGCTACTAGAGACAAGCTTTGTCTCCTGTGGCTCACATTCCAGAGGTTGCTCGCTCATCCTTAGCCATGGCGATTAGAGTTACAATTCCTGAAACCAGGTAGAGCAGTCCACAACATCTCTTCCAAATCGTATGGGCTTCTTGCCTGACAGAAGCTGTTTTGGACTTTGCTTAAAAGAGACCAAGACACCTTGGGCATACTGTCTACACCAATCCAGAATTATACCTGAAAATTTTTCACCATGACAAAAGGAGTTTTATTCCAGGAATATAATGTTGCTTTAACACATAAACATCCCAGTGTAATGCATCATATTAATGGAATAACAAATAAAACCTAATAATCATTTAAAGAGATGCAGGAAAAGCCTTTAACATAATCTAATACTCTTTAACGATAAAAACTGTCAACAAACTAGAATTAGAAAAATTTCTTCTTCAACGTAATAAAGGGCATCTTTGAAAAACCCACAGTTAACATAATATTTAATAGAGCTATATTGAATTCTTCAAAAGACAACTCAGAATTGGTAGATAGTACAGTACAGTAATTATTTCTCAGTAACTTGTTTTACAAATAGCATTGAGACAAAAAATGAGCTATTTAATGCCAATGAATTTTACAATTTCTGTAAATCTGTAAATCTAAGAAAAATGCAACTAACTCAAATTAATAAAAGCTGAAATAGGCCTGGCTTTCTCTATTGGATTGGATCAGTGGCTTGAGCACTGGCCTGATAAGCAAAAGGATGCCAGTTCAATTCCCAGTCAAGGCACATGCCTGGGTTGCAGGCCAGGTCCCCAGTACGGGACACTCAACAGGCAACCACACATTGATGTTTCTCTCAAACTCCTTCTCCCTCCCTCAACCACAGTCTAAAAATAAATAAATAAATTAATTCTTTTTTATAGATGCTGAAATAAAAATTGAATAGCCTAATTTTTGTTAAAATATTAAACAACTCTCCACAAACCTTATAAAAACAACTTGTTTCACATAGTTACTCAGGTGAATTATATCACATGTTCAAGAAAGAAATAACATTCATTCTTCAGAAATTTTCAAACCATTAAGGAGGATGGATTATTACCCAAATTGTTTTATGAAGCTCGCATGTCCCTTTTATCAAAACCTAAAAAGGACATTTTTTAAACTTGAAAGTTAGAGTTGAATATTATTCTTTAATATAGTCCAAGAAACATTAAATAACATATAAAAAGATGTTATATTTGGACAAAGCAAAGATTATTATGAGAACACAAGATTGGTTTTATCTTGAAAAAATAAAGCAGTGGTTGATTTCCAGTTCCATAGGAGATTAGAAAATGCTACTCCATCCTAACAACAAAAAAGCTGAACAAACTGAAAAGCCAACAACTTTTCTAAGATTCAGACAAAAGTGAGGTCACAGGGAAAACAGCTACCCAAAAACTGGGGAGACAGAGCTCTTGACCTAGAGACTTCCGGACAAGATAGAGGCATAGGTGGACAAACTGTGCCTCCTTGGACAGCCAAAAGAAGGACAACAACAAATTTAAAAACAAAACAAACCAGAGCTGACAGAAAATTGAACTGTATGGAAGTCTGACAACCAAGGAGTTAAAAAAAAATCATCCAGACCAGCAAGAGAGGCAGAGATGGGCAACCAGGCAGAGAGGATGCGCAGCAAGGTGGTGGCTGGAGGACTGGAGTGGGCAAGGTGGCGGCTGGCAGGCCAGGTGATCCCCCATTTGTCTGCATATAGCAAGGAGGAACAAGTCGGGAGCGACATGCACAGTGCAACCCCGGATTCCATTGCTAGGAAATAGAGCTTCAAAGTCTCCAACTGAAAAAAACGTGTAAGGATGGAGCCTGTAGGAGAAACTCCCAACCTCACAGGGGAGTTCATCGGAGAAAATCACAGAGTCCTAGATGTTCACAAAACCACCCACTTGAGAATCAGCATCAGGAGAGCCCAATTTGCTTGTGGGCAGCAGCGGAGAAGACTGGAAGCTGACAGAGACCTGAGTGGGCCTCATTGTTCCCTCTTGGAACTCTCCCCCACATACAGTGCCACAGCCCAGCCATGTGGGTTGTCCACCCCTGGTGAATACCAAGGCTCCTCTCCTTCCCTTACTACATAACAGGGGTGCCAAGACCAAAGAAACGGCCCAAATGAAAGAATAGATCAAAGCTCTGGAGTAGCTACTGCTAAGTGATGAAGATATACCTAACCTATCAGATGCACAGTTCAAAACACATGTAATCAGGATGCTCACAGAATTTGTTGAGTATGGTTGCAAAATAAAAGAAAAAGTGAAGGTTATGAAAAGTGAAATAAAGAAAAATAGGGAACCAACAGTGAAGGGAAGGGAACTGTCACTCAAATCAATGATTTGGAGCAGAAGGAAGAAATAAACATTCAACCAGAACAGAATGAAGAAACAAGAATTCAAAAATATAAGGAGAGCCTTAGGAACCCCCAGGACAACTTTACATGTTCTAACATCCGAATCGTAGGGGTGCCAGAAGGAGAAGAAGAACAAGAATTTGAAAACTTATTTGAAAACATAATAAAGGAGAAATTCCCCAATTTGGCAAAGGAAATAGACTTCCAGGTAGCCCAGGAGCCCAAAGAGTCCTAAAGAAGTTGGACCCAAGGAAGCACACACCAAGGCACATCATTATTATGTTACCCAAGATTAAAAATAAAGATAGAATCTTAAAAGCAGCAAGAGAAAAGGAGACAGTTACCTACAACGGAGTTCCAATTATATTATCAGCTGATTTCTCAAAACAAACCTTGCAGGCAAAAAGTGGCTGGGAAGGAGTATTCAAAGTCATGAAAAGCAAGGACCTACATCCAAGGTTACTCTATCCAGTAAAGCTGTCATTTAAAATGGGAGGATAGATAAAGTGATTCCCAGATAAAGTCAAGTTAAAGGAGTTCATCATCATCAAGCTCTGATTACAGAAAATATTAAAGGGACTTATCTAAGAAAAAGAATATCAAAACTGAAGAGTAAGATGAAAACAAACTCAAAACTATCAACAACTGAACCTAAAAACACCCCCCCCCAAAAAAAAACCTAAGCAAACAACTAGCACAGGAACAGAATCACAGAAAATGAGATCACATCATGGGTTATGAGCTGGGAAAGAGAAGGGGTGAATTGGGGGAAAAGGTATGGAGCTTAAGAAGCCTAAATGGTAGGTAGAAAATAGACAGGAGGAGACTTAGTATAGGAAATGTGGAAGTCAAAGAACTTATATGTTTGACCCATGGACCTGAACTAATGGGTGGGGGGAATGTGGGTGGGAGGGGCTGTGTAGGGCAGAGGGCATTAAAGAGGGGTTGATGGGACAACTATAAATATATATTTTTTAAAAAATTAGGGAGACAGACAGAGTGAATACAGAAAATCACAACTTACTAGAGGAAAAAACAAGAGCAGCAACCTCTGCAGCAATCAGTGTGAGGGTGGGAAAACCTGAACAGTAATTGATGAATTGTTTGAGGCTCAGTGTGAACAAGCCCAAAAGTTAAAAACTCCAGAGGAACTTGTTGGGAACTGCCCTGCCTGGTTTCAGAAGCTGTAACCCCCATGGCTAAGGCTGAGTAAGTGACCTTTGGAACATAAGCCGCTAAGGAAACAAAGCTTACCTCCCTGGCAGGGGTGCCACCTCTGCTCCTTTTACTTCACCCTGCCTGGTCCCCAATGCTTGATTGGTTAGCCAATGATGGGTAAGATTCCTCCAGGGAGGGGCAACTGAAGACAGGCAGGATCACAGGGAGCCCAGGGAAGGACTTGGGGGGCTATAGCAAAGGGGGGTGATGGACCCTCACCCCTTGGCTTTGACATAGCCTGAGTCCTCATTCTGTCTGCAAGAAGTCTACTAATCTCTTGGCTTCCTTACCTCCCCTGCCTGATTTAAGCCTGAAACAATGCTGGAGGTGGGTGCTGCCCTGTGCTAGAAAGGGCAGGTTCCCTAGGGTGATCAGGCCTAAGAAAGAATGCATAAAGTCCCATGAAACTTACTTTGCTAATACCCTCAATTTGAATGATAAGGGTCCAAGAAGGAAGTGAGTTTGTTCCCCAAAGTTTTATGGTGCTTTAACTATCTGACCCTTAGTTAGAACAAGCCCTCAGAGTTCTTTGAATGTTGTCTATCGTTCCATCATTTCTGCCTGACAATGATTGATGAGCTTTATTCCTGGGCAAATTAAACCCAATGAAAGCCTGTTGAGGCAAGGGCCAGGGCACTGCCCTCTTGAGAGGGTGGCCGAGGTGCTCCAAGGCCTTTTCTCCTTTTGAGAGAGAAGCCATCTGGTCCCTTTTCCTCCACAGGACTTGGTAGTCCATTTGAATTTATCTCTTATCTCATCCACAATGCTGCAGACCCCAGGAGCGGGGGTCTACATCAGGCACTCAGTCATGTGCTTTGGAGAGTCCCCACACTCATGAGTTTTACCTCAAGGAGCTGAACAAGGTTCTCATAGTAGTAAATGCCTACAGTAAAAATATCATGCTTCTATCAGAAAAGGGGAAAAAGGAGCAGAAGCTATGGCACTCTGTTCTTACCAATGTCTGTCCTCAGGAGAAACTATTTAACCAGATACCTGCTGCTGGAGTTGTCTGAGAGCATAACTGACCTGGGGAAAGTAAAATACCTAACTCCATCCACCTATTGCCATCCACTTGGGAGAAGAAAAATATCTAACTTTTGCTGTATCCCACCTAAGAGGGTGATGATTAAGAAGTACTTGTGAATTTTAACAGCCCAGAGGCATAGACTGAGTAAAAGATTGAAACCTAACTATAAGAATGTAGAATTCTTCTCCCCTGGAGCTCCTGCCACACAGACATTTACACCACATTGCAAAGGCCTATTTACAGCAGTTCTTTTTACCTGGAACATCATATCCAGCTATCAAGAAAAAATTACAAGTCATACTAAAAGACAAAAATAAAATTTAAGAGATAAAGCAAGCATCAGAATTAGACATGGCAAGAATGTTGGAAACATCAGATCAGGAATTTAAAACTACTGTGGGGAGACAACACTAACACTGTGACAGAATATGATAGGAAAAATCATACAAAGGAATAAACAATAAAATAGAGAAAAAATTAGATCATGAGAAAACAGACCACCCAAGAAATAGGAAATCAGAAGATAGTGGCTGAGTAGGTGGAAGCTGAACCCACTTGCTGCTATCCTCAGCTAAGATTTTTAGCTGATCTTCTGGTGAGTAATCTGAAAAATCAATAGAATCTTAGCTGATATGAAGTTTTGAAGCCAAGGGGTATAAAAGATGCTTTGTACCATCCAGTAATTGGATTTTATAAGTTGAAAAGGAATTACCTTGTGTATGGCACCTGCAGTAGCTGAAAGACAAGAAAGAAATTGCAGCTTTGGTGCTCCCTCCCCCCTCAGAGTGCTGGGTCTTAGTCTAACACAGGTATTCCCAAGCTTAATCAGAGTGACTTAGGTGGGGTATACTGAGTCTGTGTATATACTGAGTCTGAGAGACCCAGGCTACACACACAGAGCAAGCAGCATGTCCATAGCTGTGGTGCCAAACTGGAGAGCTCCAGATAGGACCTCAGGTAGATAAAATCCAGCAAAGTATCTTCAAAAACAAAATCAATTGTAAAAAGAAGAAATGTGAAGAATTTACAGTACCTGATTTCAGGACTTAATACAAAGCTGCAGTCATCAAGACAGTTTGGTTTTGGCAAAAAGGCATAGAGATCAGTAAAAAAATAATCCAGAAATAAATCCACATACATACGGTCAATGGATTTTCTACCATATTTCTAAGTAAATTCAATAGGAAAAAAGTCTTTCATATATAGTGGATCAGCCAGACATATTTTGGGGAAGAATGATCATCAACACTTACCTCACAGATGATATACAAAATGTAATTTGAAAAAAAATTAAATGTAAAGGTGATAATTGCCCTGGCAGGATGGCTAGATTGGTTGCAGCACTGTCCCATACACCAGGAAGGCTGGGGATTTGATTTCTGGTCAGGACACATTCCGAAGTTGCAGGTTCCATCCCCAGATGGAATGCAGACAGAGGGCAACTGATCAATGTTCCTGAAATCGACGTTCCTCTCTCTTTCTTCTCTTTCTCTGTCTCCATTCCCCTCTTTCTAATCAGTCTTCTGGTGTGGATTAAAACAAAAAACATAAAGATGATAACTGAAACTATAAAACTTCTTGAAAGTCATTTAGTAGAAAAACATTGTGACCTTGTATTAATCATGGGTTTCTTAGGTACAACACAAAAAGACCCATATAATAAAAACATTCATTAGTTAGACTTCATCAAAATGGAAACTTTTTGTTCTTCAAAATACATTGTAAGAGTATGAAAAGACAAGCCAAAGACTGAGAAAATATTTGCAATTTACATATCTGATAAAGGCCTGATATTAAAATATATACATAACCTGAAATCTCAAAAATAAAACAGCATATTAATAATGTGTGAAAGATTTAAACAAATAATTCACCCATAAGACAAAATAGGTGTCATTCAGGTAGCAGATTCTCAACATGCTTAGTCATTAAGCAGCTACAAATAGAAACATAATGAGACCATTAACCAATTAAAATGTCCCAAGTTAAACTCAAATGGATTAAAGAGCTAAATATGAAACTTGAAACCATAAAAATTCTGAAAGAAAACTTAGTAAAATCTCAGATATTTCTCATAGCAATATTTTCTCTAATGTAACTACTCAGGCACAGAAAACAAAAGAAAAAATAAACAGGTGGGACTACATCGAAATAAAAAATTTTTCACAGCAAAGGAAACCAAAAACAAAATGAAAAAACACCCAGCAAATGGGAGAACATATCTACCAATGATATATCTGATAAGGGGTAAATATCCACAATTTACAGAGAACTTATAAAACTCAACACCAAACAAATAATCCAATTTCTAAAAGGGGGAAAAGTCCTGAATAGACAATTCCTCAAAGAGGACATACAGATATTGAATAGATATATGAAAAGATGTTCAATGTCACTAATTATCAAGAGAAATACAAATTAAGATATCACTTCACACCTTTCAGAATGACTATCATTAATAAGTCAACAAACAAAAGTGTTTACAAAACTCAACTCCCAAAATAAAAAACCCAAACAACCCAATCAAAAAATTGGTAAAGGACCTGAATAGATAGCTCTCCAAAGAGGACACAAAAATGGCCAATAGACATATAAAAAGATGCTCAACATCACCAATCATTAGAGAAATGCAAATTAAAACCATAATGAGATACCCTCTCACACCTGTAAGAATGGCTGTCATCAATAAATCAACAAACAAGTGCTGGCAAGGATGTGAAAAAAAGCGAACTAACTCCTCTGCAGTGTTGATGGGACTGGAGATTCCTTCAGCCACTGTGGAAAACAGAAAACTAAAAATGGAACTGCTTTTTCACCTGGCAATTTCACTGCTGGGATTTTATACTAAGAACCCTGAAACACCAATCCAGAAGAACCTATGCACCCCAATATTCATAGCAGTACAATTTACAATAGCCAAGTGCTGGAAGCAACCTAAGTGCCCATCAGTAAATGAGTCGATCAAAAAACTATGGTACATTTACACAATGGAATTCTATGCAGCAGAGAGAAAGAAGTCCCTACCCTTCACAACAGCATGATGAAACTGGAAAGCATTATGCTAAGTGAAATAAGTCAAGCTGTGGAAAACAAATATCATATGATCTCACCTTTAACAGGAACCTAGTCAATAAAACAAACAAACAAGCAAAACATAATCAAAAACACTAAAATTGAGTACAGGCTGACAGTGACCAGAGGAGAGAAGGAAAGGAAGTTCGGGGAGAAGGGTTTGCAGGAACAAGTATAAAGGACACATGAACAATAACAAGGTGGGTGTGGACACAAGGGAGGGGGGTAGGGTGGGCTGGGGAGCTAGGGAGGAGTGGTGTGAAAAGACAGAAAACTGTACTTGAACAACAATTAAAATTTAAAAAGAGAAAGAAAAATGTTGCATAATCCTGCCTCATATTGCAAACAATGCATTGCCCAGCTCTGTCCTTCTTCTGGCCTCTGAAATAATTCCTGAGCCAGCTCCAGCTAAACGACTGCTGGAGTGCTGGGCCAGGGGTCAGCAGCTTAGTGTACCACACCCTGCACTTCAGCTCTGCAAACATGAAATATATGCTTTTCTCTTGCAACAGCATATGCCCCCAAAATTACCTTTAGTGGTGGAAAGAGTGCAGTGATTTGACCATCCTGGCTGAATCTGCATTCTGGAAGAGCTGGACACCTGTGGGGAATCAAGAGGTAATCAGCTTCTGATCATTCCCACACCCTGAACCTCCAATGAACCCCAGGGGCTCACCTTTGAGTGGGTGGGGGAGAGATTAAATGATGAGTTTAATGACAGAGTTCTGACCACAACAGGAGTAATTTTTCATCAAGACTGAATTGAGCTCCAGAAGTCACCTACTCCCACAGCTAGAGGATGCAGAGTTGAAATAAGGAGTCTTCTTAAAAAATATTTAATTTACTGTTGTACAATTACAGTTGTCTACATTCCTCCCCACCACTCCCTCCACCCCAGCCAAACCCACCTCCCTTCCTTGCTTCAACCCCTCCTTACTTTTATCCATGTGTCCTGAAGTTATTCCTGAAAACCCTTCCTCTCATTATCCCCTACCACCTCCCCTCTGGTTACTGACAGATTGTTCTTAATTTCAGTGTCTCCAGTTACATTTTGCTTCCTTTTTTCTTTTGTTGATCACATTCCAGTTAAAGGTGAGATCATATGGTACTTTTCCCTCACTGCCTGGTTTATTTCACTTAGCATAGTGCTGCCCAGTGCTATCCATGCTGTCCCAAAGGGTCATTCTTTCTCTCTGCTGAATAAAATTCCATTGTGTAAATGCACCATAGTTTTTTGATCCACTCATTTGCTGATGGACACCTAGGTTGCTTCCAGCACTTGGCTATTGTAAATTGTGCAGCTGTGAACATTGGGGTGCATAAGTTCTCTTCAATTGGTGTTTCAGGGTTCTTAGGATATAATTGCAGCACTGGAATTGCTGGGTCAAAGGCAGATCTATTTTTAGTTTTCTGAGAAAATTCCATACTGTTTTCCATAGCATTTGCACCAGTCTGCATTCCCACCAACAGTGCACTAGGATATCCTTTGCTCCACATTCTCTCCAACATTTGTCTGTTGATTTGTTTATGATGGCCATTCTGATGGGTGTGAAGTGGTATCTTGTTGTGGTTCTAATGTGCATCTCTCTGATGGCTAGTGATGCTGACCAACTTTTCATATTCCTCTGGCCCATCTCTCTCTCCACCTTAGATAAATGTCTGTTCAAGTTTTTTGCCCATTTTTCCATTGGGTTGTTTGTCTTCCTGAAGTGGAGTCCTGTGAGATCTTAAAATATTTTGGAGATCAAACCCTTGTCCAAGTTATCATTGGCAAGTGTGTTTTCCCATATAGGTGTCCCTCTTTTCCTTTTAGTGCTGTTTTCTTTATCCATTCAGAAGCTTTTCAATTTGATGAGATCCCATTTTTTTTTACTCTTTCCTTTATGTCTATTGCTTTAGGGAACATATCAGTGAAGATCTTGCTGCATGGATGTCTGAGATTTTCCTGCGATGTTTTCCTCTCTGACTTTAGTAGTGTCACTACTTATATATAAGTCTTTTGGCCATGTTGAATATTATGGTGTAAATTGGTGATCTAGTTAAATTTTTTTGCAAGTAGCTGTACAGCTCTCTCAACACCATTTGTTGAAGAGGTTATTTTTACTGCACTTTGTGCTGCTGCTCCCTTTGCAAAATATTAATTGACCATAGAGACTTGGGTTTATTTTGGGGCCTCTGTTCTTTTCCATTGGTCTATGTGTCTGTTCTTATGCCAGTACATGCTGTTTTGGCTGCAGTGGCCTTCTAATAAAGTTTGATATCAGGTATTGTGATCCCTCCTACTGTGTTCTTTCTCAAAATCACTGCAGCTATTCTGGGTCATTTATGGTTCCATATAAATTTCTGAAATGTTTGTTCCATATCTGTGAAATACCTCATTAGTACTTAAATAGGAATTGCATTGAATCTATAAATTGCTCTGGGTAGTATGGACATTTTGATTATGTTAATTTTTCAGATCAACAAACACTGTATATGTGTCCATATGTTTGTGTCTTCCTTCATTTCTTTCTTCAGTATTGTATAGTTTTCTGAGTACAGGTCTTTTACATCCTTGGTTATGTTTATTACTAGGTACTTTATTTTTCTTCTTTCTTTTTTTAAAAAGATTTTACTTATTTATCTTTAGAAGGGAAGAGAAAGAGAGAAGGAGAGAAATATCAATGTATGGTTGCTTCTCATGCGTCCCCTGCTGGGAACTGGCCTGCAACCTAGGCATGTGACCTGACTGGGAATCGAACCACGATTGTGTGGTTCACAGGCCCATGCTCAATCCACTGAGCTACACCAGCCAGGGCTATTTTTCTTCTTTCTATATCAAATTTACTTTTTTCCTGGTTTCTGTTCCTGATATTTCAATATTGGCATACAAAAATGCCTTTGATTTATGAATATTGATTTTGTATCTCACTGTTTTGCAAAATTTACTTATCAGGCCTAGTAGTTTTTTGTTGGAATCTATAGGTTTTTCTATGTATCCTATCATGTCACTTGCAAAAAATCACAATTTTGTTTCTTCTTTTTCAATTTGGATGCCTTTTATTTTACTTTCCTGTTTGATGGCTGTGTCTAGGACATCCAATACTGTTTAAAATAGGAGTGGGGAAAGTGGGCATCCTTGTTTTGTTCTTGACCTTAGCGGGAAAGCTCAATGTTTTTTCCCTTTTTGATGTTGGCTGTATGTCTCTCACGTATGGCCTTTATTATGTTGAGGAATGCTCCCTCTACTCCCACTTTGCTAGGTGTTTTTATCATAAATGTGTGCTGTACCTCATCAAATATTTTTCTGCATCTATTGATATGATCATGTGATTTTTCTCTTTTATTTTCTTTATCTTAGGTATTGCATGTATTGATTTGTGAATATTGTACCATCATTGAATTTCTGGGGTGAATCCCACTTGATCATGGTGTATGATCTTTTTCAGGTATTGCTGGATACAGTCATCCAATATTTTGTTGAGGATTTTACCATCTTTGTTAATCAATGATATTGGTGTGAAGTGTTCTTTCTTTGTTGTGTCTTTATCTCGATTTTGGATTAGGATGATGTGACTCCATAAAAAGAGTTTTGGAATCTTTCATCCTCTTAGATTTTTGGGAATAGTCTGTGAAGGATAGGGATTAGCTCTTCTTTAAATGCTTTGTAAAATTCTCCTGTGAAACCATCTGTTCCAAGGCTTTTTTGTGCCGGGAGCTTTTTGATTACTGCTTTAATTTCATCAGCTGTTATTGGTCTGTTCAGGCTTTCTTCTTTTTTTATAATCTTCCAAAATTCAAATTCATTGAATTTTGGAAGATTACATTTTCCTAAAAATTTTTCCATTTCGCCCTGGCTGGCATAGCTCAGTGGATTGAGCACGAGCCTGCGAGCCAGAGGATCACAGTTCGATTCCCAGTCAGGGCACATGCCTGGGTTGCAGGCTGGTTCCCTGCAGGCCAACTCCCATCAGGGGACGCATGAAAGGCAACCATACATTGATGTTTCTCTCCCTCTCTCCTTCCCCTCTAAAGATAAATAAATAAATAATCTAAAAAAATTTTCCCCATTTAACCTAGGTTTTCAAATTACATGGCATATAGTTTTTTTGTAGTACTTTCTTACAATCCTTTGTATTTCTGTGAGGTCAATTGTAATCCCCCTCTCTCATTTCTGATTGTGTTTATTTGGGTCCTCTCTCTTCTTTTCTTGATGAGTCTGCTTAAAGGCTTGTTGAATTTGTTTATCTTTCAAAAAACCAGCTTCTGGATTTATCAATCCTTAGAATTGTGTTTTTAGTCTCTATGTCATTTAGTTCTGCTCTGATCTTGGTTATTTCCTTCCTTCTACTTGCTCTGGGCTGTCTTTGTTGTTGTTCTTCCAGTTCTTGTGAATGTAGAGTTAGGTTGTTTATTTTGAATGTTTCTATCTTT
Organism: Sturnira hondurensis; assembly: GCF_014824575.4. Taxonomy (NCBI): domain Eukaryota; kingdom Metazoa; phylum Chordata; class Mammalia; order Chiroptera; family Phyllostomidae; genus Sturnira; species Sturnira hondurensis. The sequence goes on along the minus strand of NW_028090025.1, from coordinate 1,120,936 downwards.
TTTTAGGTAGGCCTGTATTTCTATGAACTTCCCTCTCAGAACTGCCTTCATTGCGTCCCATAAGTTTTGGATTCTTGTGAGTTCTTTTTGTTTCTAGGAACTTTCTGATTTCTCCCTTGATGTAATTCTTGACCCACTAATTGTTTAATAGCTTGCCATTCAATTGCCATGACTTTGAGTGTTTTGAGTTTTTTCCTTGAGGTTTGTTTCTATTTCCATTCCCTTCTGGTTGGAGAAAATGCTTGATCTGATTTTACTTTTCTTGAATTCTTTGAGGCTTGTTTTGTGTCCTATCATGTGGTCTATCTTTGAAAATGTTTCATGTGTATTTGGAAAAAATGTGTGTTTTGCTTCTTTGGGATCAAAGTCTCTCTATACATAATAGTTATGTCCACTTGATCTAGGACATTGTTCAATACACAATATCTTAGTTGCCACTTTGCTTGGAAGATCTATCTATTTTTGACAGTGCGGTGTTAACATTTTCTAGTATAATCGTGTTGCTGTCATTATTTTTCTTGATGTCCTCCAAGATTTTCTTTATGTATTTGTGTGCTCCTATGTTGGTTGCATATATATTTATAATTTTTATGTCTTCTTGATGGATTCTTCCCTTGAGTATTATGATGTGACCTTCTGGGTCTCTTTTTATGGCCTTTTTTTTGAAGTCTATTTTTCAGATATAAATATTGCTACTCCAGTTGTTTTTTCCTGTCCATTTGTTTGGAATATTTGTTTCTGGCCCCTCACTTTCAGTCTGGGTAAGTCTTTTGTCTGAGGTGCATCTCTTGTGGGCAGCATATGTGTGGTTCATGATTTCTTATCCATTTGTGTATTCTATTTCTTTTGATTGGGGCATTTCATCCATTTGCATTTAAGGTTATTATTGATAGGTGCTTATTTACTGCCAGTTTTTCATACCTGCGTTCCTCTCTAACTGTTTTTATGCCTTTTTGTAAAAGCAGACTCTTTACCATCTCTTGCAGAGCCGGTTTGCAGGGGATGTGTTCTTTGAGGCTTCTTTTGTCTTTGAAACTCCTTATTTGTCCATCCATTTTAATTGAGAGCCTTGCTGGACAGAGTAGTCTTGGTTGCAGGCTTTTGGTTTTCATTACTTGGAATATTCCTAGCCAATCCCTTCTGGCTTTCCTGCAACCAGCACAGCTGGATTGGTCTGGTCCTGTAGGAAGGCGATGGGGGATTAAGAAATAAAGAGACAGAGTCAAAACGAGGTCAGGTAGAGTCACTTCTCTGGGATGCAGTGGAGGGAGCTGTCTACTAGTGAAGTCAGGCTGTATATATTAAGCCAGCTTTGAAGCAGGGTGTGAGAGAGACAAACTGAAAGTGTAGGTACATTTTATTTTTTAAGAACATTTCCTGCTCCTTCTTGGTACAGTGATATAGCAAGCAGCCAAGTCATTCTTTCCTTACAACAATCTATCAGGCAGTCATCCATGGCTTAAGGCAGCTATGATGAACCCACAGCCTGCTTCCAACACCCTTAGCATGTGTCATCCTGCTTAGCCCTCCACATGGCTTGGAGCATTTCCATTGAGAAGTCAGCTGCTAGTTTTATCAAGGCTCACTTCAATGTTACTTCCTGTTTCTCCCTTGCTGCCTTCAAGATTCTCTCTCTTTGTCTTGGACTTTTGCCATTTTAATTATGATGTGTCTCGAAGTGGGCCTCTTTGGGTTTCTCTTGGGACTCTGTGTTTCCTGGATTTGTGTGACTTTTTCTGTCATCAAATTAAGGATGTTTTCCTAAAGATGGAACCACCTTTTGACACAGCAATTCCAGTGCTACCATTATATCCTTTAAAAAATATAAATTTTATTGACTATACCATTACAGTTGCTCTATTCCCCCCTTTCATTCCCCCCGTACACTCCCTCCCCCACATTCTCCCCCCTTAGTTTACAACCACGTGTCTCAAGTTCTTTAGATTCTTTATTTCCCCCACTATTCTTGCCCTCCCCCTATCTATTTTCTACCTATTGTCTATGCTATTTTCTGTACCTTCTCCCCACTCTCCTCCTCCCACTCCCCTGTTGCTAACCCTCCATGTGTTCTTCATTTCTATGGTTCCACTCCGGATCTAGCTGTCCTCTTGGTTTGCTTTTGTTTTAGGTGTGGTTGTTAATAACTGTGTGTTTGCTGTCCTTTCACTGTTCATATTTTTCATCTTCTTTTTCTTATATAAGTCCCTTTAGCATTTCATATAATAAGGGCTTGGTGATGATGAACTCCTTGAACTTGACCTTATCTGAGAAGCACTTTATCTGTCCTTCCATTCTAAATGAAAGTTTTGCTGGATAAAGCAATCTTGGCTGTAGGTCTTTGGATTTCATGACTTGGAATACTTCTTTCCAGCCCCTTCTTGCCTGTAAGGTCTCTTTTGAGAAATCCGCTGACAGTCTGATGGGTACTCCTTTGTAGGTGACTGTCCCCTTATCCCTTGCTGCTTCTAGGATTCTCTCCTTCATTTTAGTCTTGGCTAATGTAATTATGATGTGCCTTGGTGTGTTCCTTCTTGGGTCAAATTTCTTTGGGAGTCTCTGAGCTGCCTGGATTTCCTGGAAGTCTATTTCCTTTGCCAGAATGGGAAGTTTTCCTTTATTATTTGTTCAAATAAGTTTTCCACTCGTGGCTGTTTCTTTCCCCCTTCTGGTACCCCTATAATCCGGATGTTGGAACATTTAAAGATGTCCTGGAGGTTCCTAAGCCTCTCCTCATTTTTTTGAATTCTCATTTCTTCACTCCTTTATGGTTGGATGTTTAGTTCTTCCTTCTGGTCCATTCCATTGATTTGAGTCCCAGTTTCCTTTCCATCGCTATTAGATTCCTGGACATCTCCCTTCATTTCAATTAGTTTAGCCTTCATATGTTCCTCTAATTTGTGACTATAATCAACCAGTTCTGTTAGCATCCTGATAAACAGTGTCTTGAATTGCGCTTCTGAGAGGCTGGCAATTTCTCGGTCACTGAGAGTTATTGGCTCTGGGACTTTGAGTTCTTCTTGCGCCATCTTTTGTGCTGTTCGTGCCTGTTCCGTAGCAGGATCGGAGCCCTAAGGTGTTCACTAGAGCAGGGCAACTAAGTCGCTGGGTTGTGAAGCTGTATGTGGGGGCGGGTCAAAGCGGGACTATGGTGTCCCATCTGCCGCCTGCCGCTGCGGCCCTCACTGGTGCCGCAGCTGCTGCCGTCACCGGGCCCACGCGTTTCGTCCCACTGCATGCGAGTGTGCCACCGCCGTCAGCCCTCACCCCCTGGGGCCTGCGTGGTCCATCTCATTGTGCGTGAATGTGCGACCGCGGTCAGTCTGCCCCGCACCCCGACTGGTTCCGGGCTGTCTGCGCGCCTAGGTCGGGGGACCTGTCCTGCCCGACCCTGCTCGCTGCTGGCTCCACCCCTCTTACCATCCCGTTGAACGGTTAGATGTAGTTGGACTTAGGTATAATTCAATTTTCTGTCCTTTGGCTGTGTCTTTGTTTCTCCAAACCTTTGTTGTATTCAAACATGGTTGTGGGAGAAAGCACAGTGTTTCCACCTATACCTCCATCTTGGCGGAAGTCTAAAATTTATTTCCTACCATTATATCTTAAGAACCCTGAAACACCAATCCAAGAAGACCTATGTACCCCAATATTTATAATAACACAGTTTACAATAGCCAAATATTTGAAGCAGTCTAAGTGCCCATCACTAAATAAGTGGATCAAAAAACTATGGTACATTTACACAATGAAATACTATGCAGCAGAGATAAGGAAGTTGCTCTTTCACTTTGTGACAGCATGGATGGAACTGGAGAGCATTATGCTAAGTGACAGTAGCCAGGTAGTGAGGGGAAAGAAGCATATGATCTCACCTTTAATAGGAATCTAATCAACAAAAGAAAAAAACAAGCAAAATATAATCAGAGATTTTGAAATTAACAATAGTATGAAAGTAACCTGAGGGGAGGTGGTAGGGGATAATGAGGTAAAGTGTTTCCAGGGAAAAGTATAAAGGACACATGGTCCAAACCAAGGTGGGGTAGAAGCAAGGGACATAGGTGGGTTTGGCTGGAGTGGTGGGGAGTAAATGCAGACAACAGTAATTGAATGACAATAAAATAATTTTTTAAAGTGAAACAAATTACATTACAAAATATTTTTAATATTTTTTAAAAATTAGGGGAGTTTTTCATCATCACTTTTTCAAACAGGTTTTCTATCCCTTGCTCTTCTTTTTCCTTCTGGTACTCCTATACAGATATTATTCTGTTTCACGTTGTCTTGCATTTCTCTTACCATCTCTTTGTTCTTTCTGAGTCTCTTCCTTTTCTTGCTCTTTGAAGGTCTTTTCTTCTACCTTGTCATCCAGCTCACTAATTCAATCCTCTACTTCATCTAGCCTGCTTTTGGTTCCTTCTACCATATATTCAGTTCAGAAATTGTATTCTTCATTTTCTCTTGGCCCTTGTTGATAGTTTCTATGTCCTTTTTCATGTTGATATAGTTTGCAGTGAGTCCACTGTAGTTTCCCTGTATTTTTTGGTAATTCTCATTGAGCTCATTGATCTTTCTGATAACCATTGCTTTGAACTCAATATCTGATAGTTGAGTTGCCTCTATTCCATGTAGCATTCTTCCTGAGGCTTCCTCCTTTCCTTCCATTTGGGTATTGTTTCTTTGTCTTCCCATGTTTATGAGTCTCTTCTTGTTAGCTTCTGCTTCTTAAATTGATCTGTTCTGACACCCTAGATTTATTTGATGATGGACACCTAGATTTATGGTGTGAACTTCTATGGTAGAAGACCTGTGAGATTCAGTGGTGCAGTCTCCTTGATTTCCTGAGCTTGTTGGTCTTGGGCTGTCATTTATGTTGGCTTTCTATATGTCTTTGGGTTTTGATTGTTTTGGGTCTTTCTTTGGTGGGTGCTTCCCTCCAGCTGGTTAACTGAGGTTTACTCTGTGTACCACGTCTTGTATTCCGTTGTTCAGGTGTGGGCAGGTTGTGTTGAGTCTGGTTCTTCTGTCTGTATGAGGTTTTGAGGCTTCTTTCTCACTGTTGTTCAGTTGTTTGTTGTGGGCAATTTCTCCACCATTTAGTTGTATTTCCAGATTGGTCTTGCATGGAGTTTAGTGCGGCTTCCATTTCCTCTTTTACCTTTGTCCTTTTTTATCTCTTGGTGTTTTTTTTCTTTTTGGTGTGTTTCCTCTTCCAATCAGTATACTGGTGTTCACAGCTCCCACCTACTCTTTTTTGTGATGAGTTGGAGGGGGAAGGCAAATGGTTTAAGACAGACAAAGTGTCTTCTATGGTATCTGAAGTACCAACAAATACAGAAGAGCTAGGAGATCCTTTGGATAAGTATAGAGTTAGCCGTGATATTTCACTGAACTAACCACTTTTTGGAAAGGGCGGAAAAAAGATAAGACTCTTGTTGCACAAAGAAGGATTGTGAGTTGGATTTAGAAATCAGTGAGCTTGTGGGACATCAGATTATGAGATCAAGTGAGAGTAAAGGATAGAAAATAAATGTAATGTGTGAGAGAATAGGGTTAGCCACAACAGTAATAAAGTTTCAGAAACAGTGAAGTGAGCTAAGATCCAAGAGAGTTGCTGTGTAGTATTTACAACTGTATGGAACAGCAATTATTTAAAATAATAATGGAGCAAGAATCATGTGACAGAATCTATGTGATCTGAATAACAACAGTAGGAAGTACAGGACCTAGAATAGTGTGCTATTGGAACACAAGTGAATTGGAAGAAGGAAAATGAAAAATAAACTATGAAAGAGAGAACAAGGTAAAGCAGTCAAATAATGCAATTTAATAAAGAAAGCAAAGGAGACTAGAAAGAAGAGAAATTTAAAAATACTAATAAAATAAAAGATGAACAATAATAATAGTACAAATATACAATAACTTGCAAGTTCTCTGGAATAGCAAAGGGAATTTGTCTCACTGTCTCAGTTGTTGGAATGACCCCTCTTTGGGTCTAACTCTGCTCCTTTCATAGCTCCAGGTCATATTGTCTTACTTGTGGGGAGAAATAAAGAAAAAAAGGAAGGAGGGAAGGAAGGAAGGAAGGAAGGAAGGAAGGTAGGTACCTCCTGTTGGTTTTAAAATAGCCAAGCCAGTTCTGCTGATCTTCCTGGCTTCAGCAGGCTGAGGGGGGATTGTTTTCACTTTTTTTCCTTCCTGTGGTTTCCTGGGATGTGGTCCAAGTTGGAGCCACACTCTTCACAGTTGCCCAACCTTCAGCCCAGTTCCTCAGTTCGCTGCTGGACCCCCAATGCCCTTCTGTGTGTGACCTATGCCTTCAGTCCACCGGTTGTGCTGTCCTTGAGGTGCACCAATTAGGGGCAGCTCACACACCAGCTTCTCACTCTTTGCTGTCCTACATGGTAAGGACTCTCAGATTCTCTTCAGGGTTGTTTGGCTTCCCCACTGAGTTAAGTCTTTCTGGGGATTGCTGACTCCTTGAGCCCTGTTGCTCTCCTCTACTGGGGTCATTTCCACCTTCCTTTTAGGGCCTGTTGGCCAGTTGGGTGGGGGCATCTCCATGGTTGCAGTGGAAACAGGCACAGAGCCTCATCTGCTGCTAGGACTGTGGGGTCAGGTACACGGTGCTTTTGGGTGGTGGGGTCAGGCGCCTGCTGTCCCCTAGGCTTTTGGTGTAAGCACAAGGCCTCTGCTGTTGCTGCAGCGACTGGAACAGTGAGGTCGTGCACGTGGTGCCTCTGGGCATCAGGGTCAGATGCACTCCACCCTAGGGCTGCAGGCTTGAGAACTCAGCCTCTGGTGCTGCAACAGGAATGCAGTTGGGGGTGGTGTCTGGTGCACACTCATCTCCTCTGGTGCAGCAGCAGCCTTGGAGATGGGGGGTGGCTGGGTCAATGGTGCACCACTGGGGTTACAGGCAAGGCTGAGTATCCTCCATTGCTGTTGCTGGGGTTAGGGTAGGGGCACAGTTGCGCTCCTGGCAGCAGAGGTGGTCCCATAGCTGAGGCTGTGGGGGCGGCTGCTGTGGGTAAATTTCCTAAACAGCCACCCAGTTCCTCTTCTTTTTGAAAAAATTCTTCCTGTTCAAGCCTGACACTCCAAACAAACGCCTGGCCTCTTGCACAGCCCAACTCTACAACCAGACTGGGGCCTGACTGGATCAGGGTCCATCCTGGCCCAACTCTTCCCAGCCAGTGTCCACAGTTTCAGCAGGTGCACAATGCCCCTGTATGTTTGCCACTTAGTCCTTATTCCCTCTCTGTGACTTCAAGCATCCCGGTCCCTCCTGGTGATGCTCAAACCTTGTCTGGTGGGGGAGGGAGTTGTTGACCTGGCTCTCTCCCAAGAAGTCTGTGGCAGACCCAGGGGGCACTGGCCTGGGGCTGCAGCCACCCGGGTCCCGGGGACCTTATTGTCCCAAAGCAATCTCCTTACCATCTGATTTTTCAATGTCCTCTACAGATTTGGCCTCCAATCTTCTTATATGTTGGGATAGCATTGGCTGTTCACTTTGTTCCTCAGAAGATCAACTAGGTGTTCCACCCATGTGCAGGTGGGAGTGGACTCTGCTCCCACCTATCTCACCATCATCTTCCAAATTCCTGAAATAAGGATTCTTAGATTACATTGTAGAAGGAAAAAATAAGGTAAAAGTCAGTGCATGGGGTCTTCAAGGGAGTTAGCCCCTGAAGAGTAAGCAACTCTAATGTTCCAGCATTCTGGCTGCATCTTTTGGAAAACCTTGGCATTTTTACTAGAAGACTTGTTATTTCTACTACCCTGGTAAATTGCCCTGTGGAATAGAAAGATCTCAATAAATGAAAAATCACTTTCACTCACGACTTAGTCCTTTTATCTCTTGTCTTACCTCTCAACTCACCTTATACTTCAGCCAAACTGGAATAATCCCTGTCATGGGATTGCTTGTGCCAAACATATTGCAAAGCTTTAGTTGCATGGAACTTCCAGGGGTGGCTGAATATACTGCACCACTTAATATTAGCACTTTATCTCAGCCCCTTTATTTTACCATTTTAGAATCACACTTTTAAAACATCTTAATTTTCTGCCTTTTTTTAACCAGAAGAGCACACTCAAACCCCCTCTTTTCCCCTCTCCTTCCCCTACCACTACAACAAAGTTTTCATTCATACCGTACATGATTGCAAAATTTTAAAAAATGGTGGGGGGGTATCTATCCATCACTATCACATACAGGAGTGGGTCATTTGAGACCACCACTAGTGATTTTAATCCTGGACTCCTTGTCCCTGGTCACCCAGACATCCTTGTGTAATTCTTGCTTGTCAAAATTGAAAGGCCATTTCAGGTCATTTTGTCAAAGTACCTGAATTGTACATGTGAGAAAACTGAAGTTCAGAGATAGAAGATAGATTGGCCCAAGGTTACATAGTGACAGAGGCCAAAACTAGAATCCTATTTCCAGGTTACTCTACTTTCAAAAAAGTAGGATTTTGTTGTTGTTGTTGTTGTTTTATTTTTTGGTTTGTTTGTCCTCCTCCCTCACTCCCCAACCATGTTGGAAGTGAACTTTGACTGGTATTTCAGGAAACAGCTGCAGATGGGAGTGGATTTGTTTGGAAGCAGATTTTTCCTAGCACCCCGCAATCAAATTCCACAATCAGTCCCTAATTTGTCAGGCAAAACAAGCCTGGTTTTTGTTTCCCTCTTACTGTTGCTCTGACTATGGCAATTGCCAAAAACTTGATAGCAATAATGAAATTTATGCAGAGCTTACATCCCAAACTCACATGACAAATAGCCAACAAAGCTTGCTTGTTTTTCTTGTTGATTAGATTACATTTACAGGTGAGACCATGTGGTATTTGTCTATCACTGCCTGGCTTATTTGAATTAGCATAATGCTTTCCAGATCAATCCATGCTGTCACAAAGGGTAGAAGTTCTTTCTGCTGCATGGTATTGCATTTTGTAAATATACACATTTTTTGCACTTAATCCTTTTATTATGTTTTAGTTTAATTGTTCTTCAAATTCAGTTTTCTGTCTTTTACTTCCACGCCAGCCCACCTCCCAGCCTTTCCACCTCCCTCCCATTTCCACGCCCCTAGTTTTTGGCCATGTGTCCTTTATACTTGTTCCTGAAAACCCTTCCTTTTTCCCCCTGAACATTCTCCCCCTCTCCCCTCGGGTCACTGTCAACCTGTTCTCTATTTCAGTGTCTTGGTTATATTTTTCTTGTTTGTTTTGCTGTTTAGGTTCCTGTTAAAAGTGAGATCATATGGTATTTCTCTTTCACCACTTGAGTTATCTCGCTTAGCATAATACTTTCCAGTTCCTTCCATGCTGTTGCAAAGGGTAGGAGCTCCTTCTTTCTTTCTGCTGCATAGAATTCCATTGTGTAAACGTACCATAGATTTTTGATCTATTCATTTACTGACAGGCACCTAGGTTGCTTCCAACACTGGGCTATTGTAAATTATGCTGCTATGAACATTGGGGTGCGTAGGTTTTTTTGGGGTTGGTGTTTCAGGGTTCTTATGTATATAATTCTAGCAGTAGAATTTCTGGGTCAAGCCAGATTCATTTTTAGTTTTCTGAGAAAATTCCATACTGTTTTTCATAGTAGTTGAACAAGTCAGCAATTCCACCAACTATGCACTAGGCTTCCTTTTTCTCCACAACCTCTCCACCACTTGTTGTTTGTTGCTTTGTTTATGATGTCCATTCTGATCAGGGTGAATAAATATCTCATTGTGGTATTACATTGCATCTTTCTGATAGCTAGCAACACTGGGCATCTTTTCGTGTGTCTCTGGATCCTCGGTATGTCCTCCTTGGTGAAGTGTCTGTTCAAGACCATTGCCCATTTTTAATTGGGTTGCTTGTCTTCTTAGAGTGGAGTTGGGTAAGTTCTTTATATATTTTGGAAATTAAACCCTTGACTGAGGTATCATGGGCAAATATGTTTTCCCATACAGTTGGCTTTTGTTTTATTTTAATACTGTTTTCTTTAGCTGTACAGAAAGGTTTTATTTTGATGAGATACTATTTGTTTAATTTTTTGTGTCCCTTGCTCTAAGGGACTTACCAGTAAAAATGTGGCTGCATGAAATAGCTGAGATTTTTCTGCCTACATTCTCCTTTAGGACTTTAATGGTGTCACAGCTTATATTTAAGTTTTTTATTCACCTTGAATTTATTTTTGTGTATGGTGTAAATTGGTGGACAAGTTTCTTTTTTTTTTCACATAGCTGTCCAGTTCTCTGTACACCATGTGTTAAAGAGACATTTTTACTCCATTTTATGTAGCTGCCCCCTTTGTACCATAGAGACTTGGGTTTAATTCTGGGCTCTCTGTTCTATTCCATTGGTTCATGTGCCTGTTTTTATGCCAGTACCAGGCTCTTTTGATTACAGTAGCTTTGTAATACAGTTTGGTGTCAGGTATTGTGATCCCTCCTACTTTGCTCTTCTTTCTCAAAACTGCAGCTGTTATTTGGGGTCATTAATGGTTCCATACAAATTTTTGAAGTGTTTATCGTATGTCTGTGAAATATGCCATTGGTACTTCAGTAGGTATTGCATTGAATCTGTAAATTGCTTTGGGTAGTATGGACATTTTGATGATGTTAATTCTTCCAATCTATGAACACTGTATATGTTTCCATTTGTTTGTGTCTTCCCTTATTTCTTTCTTCAGTGGAGTTTTCTGAGTACAGGTCTTTTACCTCCTTGGTTAGATTTATTCCTAGTTTTTTTTTTATTTTGTTTTTGCTGTATCAAATGGGATTTTTTTATTGATTTCTGCTTCTGATGTTCCATTATTGGTATAAAAATGCCTTTAATTTATGGATATTGACTTTGTATCCCACTGTTTTTCCAAATTCATTTATTACGTTTAGCAAATTTTGGTTGAGTCTATAGGAGTGTCTATATACACTATCATACCATCTGCAAATAATGACAGTTTTGATTCTTCCTTTTAAATTTGGATGCTTTTTATTTCCATTTGTTGTCTGATTTCTGTGGATAAAACTTCCAATGTTATATTGAATAGAGTGGTGAAAGTGGAAAACCTTGACTTTTCCTGATCTTAGTGGAAAAGATTTTAGTTTTGCCCATTGAGTATGCACTTGATCTTAGCCAAAAGGCTGAGAAGCGATAGTTTTGTCCATTGAGTATGATGTTGGCTGTAAGTCTCTCCTCATATATGGCCTTTATTATATGGAGGATTGCTCCCGCTCTTCCCACTTTGCTGAGTGTTTTATCATAAATGGGTGCTGTACTTTATCAAATGCTTTTTCTGCATCTATTGATATGATCATGTGATTTTTTTGCTTTTTTTATATGATGTATTACATTTACTGATTTGCGAATATTGAACCATCCTTGCATCCTGGGATGAATCCCACTTGGTCATGGTGTATGACCTTATTAATGTATTGTTGGATGCGATTTGCCAATATTTTGTTGAGGATTTTAGCATCTATGCTCATCGGTGATATTGGCCTGAAGTTTTCTTTCTTTGTTGTGTTTCTATCTGGTTTTGGAATTAGGATGATGCTGGCTTCATAAAAAGAGTTTGGGAGTCTTCCATCACTTTGGATTTTTTGAAATTGTCTGTGACGGATAGGAGTTAGCTCTTCCTTAAATGCTTTGTAGAATCCTCCTGTGAAACCATCTGGTCCAGGGATTCTGTGTGATGGGAGTTTTTTTATTACTGCTTCCATTTCATCTGCTGTTATTGGTTTGCTCAGGGTTTCTGCTTCTTCCTCATTCAGTTTTGGAAGATTATATTCTCGTATAAATTTTTCCATTTCACCTGGGCTTTCAAATTTCTTGTCATATAGTTCTTCATAGTCATTTCTTACACTCCTTTGTATTTCTGTGGTATCAGTTGTAACCTTTCCTCTTTCATTTCTGATTGTGTTTGCTTGGGTCCTCTCTCCTTTTTTCTTGATGAGCCCATTTAAAGTCTTGTCGATTTTGTTCATCTTTTCAAAGAACCAGCTCCTGGATTCATTGATGCTTAGAATTGTTCTTTTAGTCTCTATGTTATTTAATTCTGCTCTTATCTTGGTTTTTTATTCCTTCTACTTTCTTGGTCTGTTTTTGTTTTTGTTCCTTGTCTTTTTGTATGCATAGGGTTAGGTTGTTTGTTTAAAATATTTCTATCTTGTTTTAGGTAGGCCTATATTGCTGTCAACTTCCCTCTCAGGACTGCCTTGACTGTGTCCCATAAGTTTTGAGTTGTTGTGAGTTCATTTTCATTTGTTCCAAGAAACTTTTTAATTTCTTCTCTAATTTCTCTTCTTAACCCATTCATTGTTTAATAGCATCTTATCAATCTCTATGATTTTGAGTGTTTTGGTTTTTTTCCCTTGGGGTTGGTTTTTAGTTTCAGTTCCTTGTGGTTGGAGAAAATGTTTGATATGATTTGAGTTTTCTTGAATTTGTTGAGGCTAGTTTTGTGTCCTATCATGTGGTCCAACTTTGAAAGTGTTCCTTGTGCATTTGGAAAAAGTGTGTATTTAGCTTCTTTGGGTTGAAGGGACTATATATATCAGTTAAGTCCATTTCGTCTAGGGCCTTGTTCAATGCCACAGTATCTTTGTTGATATTTTGTTTGGAAGATCTGTCCAATTTTGACAGTGTGGTGTTAGAATCCCCTACTATAATTGTGTTGCTGTCAATGTCTTTCTTGAAGTCCTTTAGGATTTTCTTTATATATTTGTTTGCTCCTATGTTGGGTGCATATATATTTACAATGTTAATGTCTTCTTGTTGGATTCTTTCCTTGAGTATTATGAAGTGACCTTCTGGGTCTCTCTTTATGGCCCTTTTCTTAAAAGTCTTTTTTGTCTGATATGAGTATCGCTACCCCGGCTTTTTTTTTTTTCTGTCCGTTTGCTTGGGAAATTTTTTCTCAACCCTTTACTTTCAGTCTGTGTAGGTCTTTTGTTCTGAGGTGGGTCTCTCATAGGCAGCATATGTGTGGGTCTTACTTTCTTATCCTTTCAGGTATTCTATGTCTTTTGATTGGAGCATTTAATCCATTTATATTTAAGGTTATTATTGCTAGGTACTTATTCATTGAATTTTTTGTACTTGTCTTCCTCTCTCTATCTCTCTCTCTTTTCCTTCCTTCCCTAAAGCAGTCCCTTTAGCATCTCTTGCAGAGCTTGTTTGGTGGAGGTGTATGCTTTTAGATTTCTTTTCTCTGGGAAGCTCCTTATTTGGCCTTCTATCTTTATTGAGAGCCTTGCGGGTTGAAGTATCTTTGATATCAGGCCTCTGGTTCTCATTACTTGGAATATCTCTTGCCATTATCTTCTGGCTTGGAGTGTTTCCATTGAGAAGTAAGCTGCTAACCTTCTCGGGGCTCCCTTGTGTGTTACCTTCTGTTTCTCTCTTGCTGCCTTTAAGATTCTTTCTTTGTCTTGAAATTTTGCCTTTTTAGTTATGATTTGTCTTGAAGTGGGTCTTTTTGGGTTCCTCTTGATTGGCACTCCATGTGTGTCCTGGATTGTGTGACTTTTTCTCTCATCAAATTAGGGAAGTTTTCCATCATTACTTTTTCAAACAGGTTTTTTATTCCTTACTCTTCTTCTCCTTGTGGTATCCCTATTATACAGCTATTATTATGTTTCATGTTGTCGTGAATTTATCTCAATCCCTCTTCATTCTTTCTGAGTCTCTTTTACTTTTCTTGCTCTTTCTGGATGTTTTTTTTTACCTTGTCCTCCAGCTCACTGATCCAATCTTCTATTTCATCTAGCTTTTTTTTGTTCCTTCTACTGTTTATTGAATTCAAAATTGTATTCTTCATTTCCTCCTGGCCCATGTTGATAGTTTCTATTTCCTTTTTCATGTTGATATAGTTTGCAGTGAGTTAATTGTAGTTTTTCTGTAGTTTCTGGTATGTCACTGTGAGCTCATTGTGCTTCCTTATAACCATTGCTTTGAACTCAATATCTGGTAGTTGAGTTTCCCCTATTTCAATTAGCATTCCTTCTGAGGCTTTCTTCTTTTCTCTCATTTTGGGGTAGTTTGTTTGTCTTCTCGTTGTTTGTGAGACTCTTCTTGTTAGCCTCAGCTTCTTAAATTGATCTGTTCTGGCTTCCTGGGTTTGTGTTGTAAACTTCTGTGGTAGAATATGTGGGGGCAACTTTTTCCATAGTTCAGTTGTGCAGTCTCTTTGATCTCCTGAGTTCACTGGTCTTGGGCTGTCATATAAGTTGGCTCTGTTTTTGTCTTTGGGTTTTTATTGTTTTGGGTCTTTTTTTGGTGGGTCCTTCCCACCACCTGGTTAACCGAGGGACACTCTGTCCACTACCTCTTGTATTTTGTTTTGCTGGTGAGGGCAGGTTGTGTTGAAGCTGGTTCTTCCATATATACAAGGTTTTGTGGATTCTCTCTTGCTTTTGTTCTGTTATTTGTACTGGGTAGTTTCTCTACTATTAGTTATTTCCAGATCTGTCCTGGATTGAAGTTAGTGTGGCTTCCACTCCCTTCTTCACCTTCTTCTGTCATTCTCTGTTGATGGTTCCTTTGCTGTCGAGTTTCCTCTTCCAGCAAGTATCCTGGTGTTCACAGCTTCTACCTACTCTTTTTTTGTTTTCAGTTGGATGGAGAAGGCAAAATCGTTTAGGACAGCAAGAGAGAATTATATGATATTTGCAGTAGCAGTCAGTAGAGAAGAGATAGGGGATCCTTTGGCTTTGTATAGTTTTAACTATGATATTTCACCCAACTAGCCACTTTTTAGAAAGAATGGAAAGAAGATAAGACTCTTGTTGGGGAGGGAAGGGTTGTGAGTTTGACCTGGAAGGCAGTGAGCTTGTCAGAGGTCAGATTCTGAGGTAAGGTGAGAGTAAAGGGTAGTAAATAGGTGAAGTGTGTAAGAGAATAGAGTTAACCACCATAGTAATAGAGTTCAGGAAACCGTGAAGTGGGCTGAGATTTGGGAGGATTGTTGTGTAGTATTTACAATTGTATGGAACAGCTATTATTTACAATAATATTAGAGCAACAATCATATGATGGAATCTACATGGTCTGGATAAGAAGAATAGGGAGTATAGGCCCTTGAGTAGTGTGCTAATAGAACACAAGTGATGGGAAGAACAGTAAATTAGCAATATATTATGAAAGAGATAACAGGGGAAACTTGTCAAATGGTACAATATAACCAGCCCAGCAAAGAAGACTATACAGAAAGAAGTGGAATGCAAAAATACTGTTAAAATAAAAGATGTAAGAATAATTTTAAAATAATGATACAAATATGCAATAACTTGCAGGTTCTATGTAATAGCAAAGGGAAATTTGTCTCACTGTCTCAGCTGTTGGGACGCCCCCTATTTGGATCCAACTCTGGTCTTTTCATATTTCCAGATTTTTTTGTCTTTTGTGGGCATTTAAAAAAAGAAGAAGGAAGAAGAGATATTGGAAAGAAGAAAGACTAAAACAAGGAAGATGGAGAGAGTGGAAAAAGGAATTGAGAGATTAAAAAATAATAAAAATTAAAAAAATAAAAAATTACTTTAAAACAACAACAAAAAAGCCTACTGCTTGTTTCAAACTGGCTACACCTGTTTTTCTGGTCTTGCTAGCTTCAGTAGGTTGATGGGCTTTTCTCCCTTCTGGAACTGCACTCAGTCAGCCTTGTGCACTCTCCTCCCAGGCTAGCCATGCACTCTCCTCAGAGGTAGCCTGGGGACTCCCTGTGGGGCCTTAGGTGTAGGATCAAGGCCTTCCTCAGGTCCACTCTCCCTGCTGTGGGCTGGGACCTTCCTCAGAGCACACTCTCCCTGGGTTGCAGACATGTGTGCTTGCTCAGTCAGGCTGCCTCAGGCTCCACAAGTTCTGGTGCACACCCTTTCCAGTGCTATGGTGGTTCACAGGGATTCCCATGCCACCTTGGGAGCACTGCCCAGCTGGGTGGGGAGGAGGCCAGAGTGATTGCTGCAGGAGAATCCCCCAAACAGTGTCTCTTTTTCACTTTTTCTTTTTGAGAAATTGCTCTTACTCAAGCTCGCCACTCCTTACAGTGGCCTGGCCTCCCACACAGCCCAATTCTCCAGCCAGACCAGGGACTATCAGCGTGAGGGCCCCTCATTGCTGAACGACTCTCAACTCTCCCCAGCTGGCATCCACAGACTCAGTGGGTGCTCACAGCGTCTGTGTGTTTGCCACTTAGTCCTTATTCCCCTCTCTGTGACTTCAAGCAAGCAGGTATCTCCTGGTGATGCTCAAACCTTGTTTGGCTGGGGAGGGAGCAGTTGACCCAGCTTTCTCCCAAGAACCCTGTGGCAAGGTGGGGGCAAGCCTGGGGCTGTAGCCACCCTGGTTCCCATGCTGGTCTCTGGGACCTTGTTATCTTGAAGCACTCTCATTACTGTCTGGTGTTTCAATGTCCGCTACAATTTTTGGTCTCCTATTTTCATATGTGCTGGAGTATTGTTGGCTGTTTGCTCTGTTCCTCCATAGATTGGCTAGGTTTTTCTTCTGTGTGTAGGGGAGAGTGGAATCTGCTCCCTCCTACTTCGCTGCCATCTTCCTGGAAAAGCCATGTGTATATACAGCAGTTTTTAGATTCACTAATTTTATGATGGGCACTTAGGTTGTTTCTAGCACTTGACTATTGTAAATTGTGCTGCTATGAACATTGGGGTGCATAGGTTCTTTTGGATTGGTGTTTCAGGGTTCTTAGGATATAATTCCAGCAGTGAAATGGCTGGGTCAAAAGGCAATTACATTTTAATTTTCTGAACAAATTCCATATTGTTTTCCACAGTGGCAAATGTAATAAATGACCCAAAGAAATGAAAATGCTTTATAAAGCTGTAAAACACCACATAAAAGGTATTATAATACTGGCAATGTCATGAAAGCAAACCATAAAGTGGCATTTGAAGGAAATGTGGACAGTGAGAAAATAAAGGTAACATGAAAGAATAGGGGGATACTTAGTCATGTGAAGAGCAATGTCCTTCTTAACCACGGGGGGGGGGGGAAGCTTTTTCCTTAGAACAGATTTAAGTGGTTTAATGTAGGAAGACCATAATATTCTGATGGAAAGAAATCTATGAAAAGATACGTGAATAATAAAGGAATTGAAAATAGATTAAAGGGCCAAGGAAGGGCAAGGAAGAAAAAAATGAGTAAAAGGATACTTCTTAATAATATAATTCAAATTTGAAACTCAGAACAACTGCTTTTTATAAAAATCTGAGTGTATCAGCACATAATAAAGGAACATGTTGACTTACATCTTCAATTGCAAGAAAGGAATAAAAAGAATATTGGGGGAGGAAACCCACCATCTCGAGGACAATAGAGTTTTCTCTGATTCAAAAGAAGAGTTTTCTTAAAGGCGAGTAGCAGCTTGTATGTACATCTTAAAAAGCACTCTTCTGAAATAATTTATATCAGATAGTCCATTCATTTTGTGTAATGAAAATTTGTATGTGTAAAAATAAAAAGTAGCCCACAAAGCAACAATAAATATGAAACAGACAATATAATTTGTACTTGTTCAGCTTTTGTATAGTTAATTTATTAGAATATGCATAAATATGTAGATTGAATGGACTTAGACCTGAATATGGGGTTGTAGTGTAGAGGAAATCGCACTGACTTAGGAATCTGCTTATCTGTGTCCTGGCCCAGTTATGCCACATGACCCTAAATATTCCAGTTTGGCAAAAGTGTAAGGTGAGTTGGGGGGTGATACAAGAGGTAAAATGTTCTAAGGGTCAAAAGAATAGGCAGCACCTGTCCTTGTGAGGGCCACACAGGGCACAGTACATTGCTCAGTGAATAAGTAAAACAAGAAAGAGAGTTTTAGATGTTATTGGCCAAACCAAAAAAAAATTGATTTTTATTTTATATTCAAAAGTAAACTTTTGGAGAATTTGTGCAGGGGAATGACACAATCAGAAAGAAACTGTCAATTACTTTGTCAAGGATGAACTGGAAGGGAGACTGACTTCAAGGGGGAGAGTTAGGAAGGTGTTTTATACCTCTGGTTTGGTAAAAGCAGGCTAAGTAATTTGGACTAACCATCCCAGTGAAGACAATGGCAACAAAAAAGGATGAAGTATAGAAAGAAAGTATGTTTATTAAGAGGAAATGAAATGATGAGGCTACTATCTAGAAGACAAAAAAACCCTGATAGAACTCAAAGCTACTTTTGCCTAGGGACATTTGTTGAATATAGAACAAAGAGTTGTGAGCTGAGTTGTGGTTTTGATAACCTCATGGGCAAAGGGGAAAAAATTGAAGCCCAAGTCCCAAACTAGAAGACCTAACAAGCTCCCCAGCCAAATTAAGCTGGAACTAAGTAGCTACTCCTTCAGGATAATGTTGAATTAGAAGTAATATGTCCTTGCATGGGCTTGCAGCCTAGATACCCATCACTGGGGTAACCAAGGAACTTCAATCCCTGAACTTGGATTAAGTGGTTTGAACAGGTAGTGTTTCTATACATTTGTCAGAAGCAGGTTAAAATAATCTCTTCAGAAAGGTTCTGTGTTCCTAAGCCTGAAATTAGTCTTACTCATATTATTTTTCAATGCTGTATCAGCACAGCATCAAAGATAAGTAGGCACACAAGGAAAACACATTGTAAGTGACAGCCAGAAGGAAAAATAAACAATTAAAACAAATTCACAAAGATTTCAGATATCAGACTTATGAGGCACAGACTATAATCAGTATAGTTTACTATAGTTCAAAAATAAAAGATAAGCTTAAAAATGTCTGCATGGAACAAAAATATCATAAAAAGTAATATAATCAGTTTAAAAAGTAATCAAGTAGAACATATAAAACTAAAAATATAATGATAGAGAGTTTAATGGATGTGTTTAACAGAAAGATAAACACAACTGCTAGATGATGATAAATGCAATGAAGAAAAATAAACTTAAGAAGGAATTATTAAATTGAAAATCAGAAAAAAATCCAAAATTTTGTCTCGAGAAACAAATAATATTTTAAAAAGAAAATGTGTAGTAAGAAACATAATGAATAGACAATGAAGATCTAACATACATTTAATTTAAGTCGCAGAAGGACAGAGGAGAGAAATTAGGAAGAAGATGATGGCCAAAAATTTTTCAGAACAGATGTACAGATTATAGAAACCCAGGGAACTATAGGGAAGATAAATAAAAAGAAATCTACTCCTACACACATCATAGTGATAGTTCAGAAAACCAAAGAGAAAGAAGGCTACGTTAATGATCCAAGTTAGAGATAATGACATTTTATATTTCAGCAGGAACAGAAAAGGCTAAGGACAAGGAGATAAGACTGTAGAATCTAACATGCAGAATGCCTTTTTCTCATACTTACCATGAAAGACTTTTATAAAGATGTTATCCTTTTCATTCCTAATTAATTAAATGCATTTTTAGTCAATCTACTTGTTGAAGCAACTTGACAACTAGGAGCTATTCCCAATTTTGTCATACATGAAAGGCCATCATCCTGTATGTCCCTTATCTCATAGACTTTCAATGGGGTGACTATTCTCTATATAACTTGACTGAGCTAAAAAATTTCCAAGCAGCTGGTAGAAACATTATTCCTGGGCATATCTGTTAGGGCCCCTGGGGAAGAGATTACCTTTTGAATAAATAGGCTAAGTCAAGAGGGTCACCCTCACCCATGCCGATGGGCATCATCCATTCCATCAAGGGCCTGAATAGAATGAACTCATGGAGGAAGGGTCAATTTGTTTTTGCTGCTTGAGCTGAGACATCTATCTTGTCCTGCCTTTGGAAACTGGCCCTCCTGGCTCTACAGCTTTCAGACATAGACTGGGAGTTACACTATTAGCTCCCTGGTTCTCAGGCCTTCAAACTATGATTAAATTACAGGACTTCCTGGTTCTCCAGCTTGTGAACAGCAGATTGTGGGACTTCTTGGCCTTCATAAACATGCGAGCCTATTTGTAAAATAAATAAATAAATAAATAAATAAATAAATAAATAAATACAGCCATACATACTGATATACCTACATTCATACTGTTTTGGTTTTGTTTCTCTGAAGACCCTTGACTAATATAGGAATGAAATGCTAGAAGCAATGGGAAATGACTTTTATAGGACTTTCTATGAAAAAGGAGAATCAAAGTGAGTGTATGTAGAATATCTTCTTTCTATTTATCTCTCAACTTTCTAAGGAAAAGTATATAAAATGAATAATTTTTTGTTCACGAGGTGTCTTATTTAGGCTTGATCATGGTCATTCATGCACTGGATTATTTATGCTTGGCCAGGGTAGAATTCTGCAGGGGTTATAAATATTTGTAAAAAGACTAAATTGTAATAGGCTATCTTTCAAGGGAGTGAACTCTTTACCTGTTACTAGAGCTTTCTCTATAAATAATGAGTGGCTGCTTGTCAAAAACATAATAAAAAACATGTTACCCCATATGGCAAATTGTATCAGAGATTCTGTGGTACCCTAAACCTCTGAAATTTCCTGAGAGCAATGTAAGCTAAAAACAATAGCCTATAAAATCTGCTAAGAATAATTGCAAGCGTCTTGCTCAAAATCTTTCATTCATTGATTGTTTGAAGATCATTCTTATGTACCCATAATAACCTCCCAAACTTGAAAGTGAGGGTTCTTATATCTTTGATTAAATTTGGCTTTAAATCTAGAAACTCTCTCTCTCTCTCTCTCTCTCTCTCTCTCTCTATATATATATATATATATATATATATATATATATATTCAGAAACCTACCTTTTCCTCCGGATAATCAGTAACCCCTTAGGCAGCAGAAGACAGTGTGTAGCTGGACCTGACTAATGGTCACATGGTTCTGACCTCTGGCAGGCTAAAGATAACATCTTGACCTAAGTTATGTTTAAGTTGCTATGTCCTAAGGTGGAAAGTCCCCCTGGCTACTCTCCCATGGCACTACACAGGGAATGACAGAGAAAACCTCAGAACTGCCCTCAAGACCTGAAAAAATGATTTATTACCTATACTTCACCTCTGACCAGTTAGCTCCCTGGACCTCTAAACCATAGTGTCTTTTGATTTTTAAATGTAATCTGTAATCTACATGCCATCAGAGAGTCAGATCTTTAGCATTACCTCCTTGTCTCTGGATTAGCCAATTCAATATTAAATTATTTTTCTTTATATACTTCAAACTCCCTCTTGTACCTTTCTTTGGACAAGTGCACACAGGCAGGTGGACTCAAAGAAAAACATGGGGAATCCACAAACAAGCCCCCACAGAATACTATTGGATTAAGAGAAGATACTGGAAGAATTGCAGGGAAGCTTTCTCCATTACCTAATGTCAAGACAATCAGAAATCTACCCAACAGTAAAAAGATTAAACTGTCTTTATTTCTGGTATGTGATATGTCACCAACAATTTTGACCCAAGGGTCACAAAGGGAGATATTGCTAGATTTTTATTGTGATTGTGCAGGGTTTCTCTTCATAGTTAATGGACATTCATAATTTGTGTATGTCACAGGTCTCTCCCCAAAGCCAGCAGAAAGCTCTTTTTCAGCATCTATAACATATTCTAGCAGTATCTGCCTTCCTTACCATGCAGAGAAAATGCTCCACTTAATCTAAGGTTTTTATTCCAGGGACTTGTGCACTGAAAAGGACATTGGACTACAAATCTGAAGATCTAATGAATCTTCTGAAGAGCCTATGAATCTTAGATTTCTCATCTGAAATCACAGGTGATTATGATGCCTATTTGTTCATGGAACCACCCTGACAGAAGGGAATTCCTGTCTGTCCAGTCTTCCCAGCTCTGGGGCTCTATCCCTCTCACTCCCTTAGCCCCTTCTTGTTTCTCAGTCACCCATATGGAAGGGCTGTTGTCACTACCAATTCTAGCCACCTGAGGTCCTCAGTTCTCATCATTTAATTGCAAAATGTGATTCTTTACCTAATTGTTTCCCTGAATTCAAGCAAGGCAGGCTAACATTTACAAATAAAACCTTCTTTAGAGGCTTTGTGGGACAAAGGGGGATAAGCATAGAGAAAAGACTCTACTGAGAGGAGGTTTTAGTCCACTAACCAGTAGACCTCTACTTCTACACAGGAGTCCTAGCTGCAAGTACCTACTCTGCCCTTTGGTGAGACTGTTGTTGATTGGCCTCTACTCAACCCCTGCCTCTGCTCGTGTTCCAACAGGGTGAGAATCTGGGGTCCTATACATATGGTGAATAGTAGCACCTGGAGTTGTGCAGAGCACAGCCTGTGTGGCCACATGTTATAGAGAATTTTTCCATACCAGAGATCCAGCTCCTAGTCTACACTGTGTGGACTCAGGAAATCTTACTGGTTCCCACTTAGCATATCCAATTAACATTGCTTAAAGGACAACTTTACATACCTTCTGTTTTACAGTTCTAGGCAAGGGAATCATTCTTCAGTCAGATACAATGTCTATCTCCATAATACAATCAGATGAAAGAGAGACAGCCACTTTACATAAAGCATACTCAAACATATCAATTTTCCTACAATCCTTTACACAGCTTTCATTAACACATATGTTCTTAACTGTAGCCTCCATTAGGACTTTATTGACAAGTTTTGGTTTTTATAATACTAGATAGGGAAGCGTTACTCAGTATGGCATTATATATATTCTCATAAAACATTCAGGTAATGGACACACAGCTTATTTACATAAAACATTTCAACTTTCATAATATTGTCCACTCTTACATTTGTATGTTACCTTAATGTAATTGTAACATATATCAGGGCTTCACCAATGGGTTTTGGTACCATAGTGTATGAGACTCCTATATGAAGGAGTCCTGAAAACATCTCTTTTCCACCCAGTGACCATCTTATGCACTCTTGTGGCTCCTTTTGCCAAATATATGATATATCCCTTCTCTGCACAGCACATTTCTAGTCTTCCTTTAACACCATATATCCTATTTTTAGACTAAAATGGGAGAAGGTGTCTAGAAGTTTGAACTCATAGAAGATGAGTACTTGGAAGCAGCTATCAGATTTGGTGAGCACTAAGAATGCAGAAGGTTAAGTGACATGTATGAAGGAGTTGAGAGAAGGAAGTCACTCGTTCCAAAGGCTTTAATCTGAGAACTATATTGCCTTTTACTTTGAAAATTTTGTCAACATTTTTCAAGTGTCTTGGTGATGTCTTGGGGAAAACTGAATTTCCTAGATCTAGAAGAAGATCTAGGGTACTTCAAAGCAGCTGCCCTCTTTTCAGGAAGGGATGTTATAACTCTGTCAGTGGTGAGATTCACAGGCAGGCTGACTTTGGCTTTGACTTAATTCTAATAGAGAGAGCATCCAAGTCAGATAGACTTAGGAGCTCAGATCCAAACTCTGCCATTCAACAGCTGAATGACCTTGGATAGGTCACTTTCTCTGATCCTCAGATTACTCATATGTAAAATTAGATGTTGTAAGGATTAAATGAAGTCAAGTTAGTTAAGACACTAAGAGTGCTTGCACAGTAGAATAGAGTAGGGTTACAATAATAGTTTGAGTTGGTTTGATAAAGAAAAATAATATTCAGAACAAGCCCCCAAAAGAATGAGGTTCTCATCTTTGGGAATGTTCAAGAACAGACTACATCACTACTTGCTGAGAAATTTATGTAACGGTTTTTTAATGGTTTTACCCACTGACCATTGAAGTCTTCTCTAATCTTCAGTATTATAATTCTAAGAACTACAAACAACAGAAATGCAAAACACAGAAGATCTTACTGAGACCACTATACTAAAGATAGAGGCTCTATGCCCAAATGAGGTTTTTTTGGAGCAATTGGCCTATGGATGAGGGTAAATATCACCCACAGGACTATTCATGTGGAGGAAGGCAATGTTGTTTTATAAAGTATTGTGTCTGATTTAAGAGTACACGGCCAGCTGTGCTGTTTGATGTTGGCATCTGGCATCCTGCTTCAGCACCACATACATGTCCTTTTGATAATAAAATAAACTCAGGTTCCAGGCAAGACAGAGGAGAAGGTGGAAACACTTTGCTTCCTCACACATCCAAAAGGATAACAACCAATTAAAAAGAAACAGAAATGCCAGAAAGCCAACCTGCATGGAAGTCTGAAAGCCAAGGAGTTAAAGAAGAAACATTCATTATGACTATTAGGAGGGATGAAGATGGGAAGTAGGGGCAGAGATGATGCATGACAAGGCAGCAGCTGGTAGATGGAATATCTCACACCTGTGTGTGGGTAAGCCAGGAGGAACAACTGGGGAGAGAGAAAAACTATGCAACCCAGGGTTCCAGTGTGGGGAAATAAAGCCTCGAAAACTCAGGCTGTAAAAACCTGTGGGGTTTGTGGTGACAGGAGAAACTCCCAGTCTCATAGGAGAGTTTTTGGAGAGGGCCATGGGATCCTAGAACATACACAAACCCACCCACCTGGGAAGCAGTAGCTGAAAGGGCACAGTCTGCTTGTGGGAAATGAGGGAAGTGATGGAAAGTGGGGTGAGAGCCGAACAAGCTAGCAAGCACCATTGTTCCCTCTCTGACCCCTTCCCCACATACAGCACCACAACAAAGCAAAGTGGGTTGCCCTCCCCTTATTAGTATCTAAGGCTTAGCCCCTTTCAATATAACAGATACACCAAGACAAAGAAATATGGCACAGATGAAAGAACAAATCAAAACTCCAGAAAGATGAACCAAGCAACATATCAAATGTAGAGTTCAAAGCACTGGTAATCTGGATGCTCACAGAAATGATTAAGTTTGGTCACAAAATGAGGGAAGAAATGAAAGCTATGCAAAGGGAAATAAAGAAAAATATACAGTGAACCAATAGTGAAGGGAAGGAAACCAGGACTCAAATCAACAATTTGGAACAAAAAGAAGAAATAAACATCCAACCGGAGCAGAATGGAGAAAGAAGAATTCAATAATAATAATAATAATAATAATAATAATAATAATAATAGAGAGGCTTAGGAACCAACCTCTGAGACTTTAAATGTTCCAACATCTGAATTATAAGATTTCCAGAAGGAGAAGAAGAAGAGTGAGAAATTGGAAACTTGCCTGACTGGTGTGGTATTCAGTGGATTGAATGCCAGCGTATGAGCCCAGAGGGGGCATGTCACCAGTTTGACTCCCAGTCAGGGTGCATGCCTGGGTTGCGGGCCAGGTCCCCAGTGGGGGGAGCATGAGAGGCAGCTACCCACTGATGTTTCTCTCCCTCTCTATCTTCCTCCCTTCTCCTCTCTTTAAAAATAAATAAATAAAAAGCTTAAAAAAAAGAAATCGAAAACTTATTTGAACAAATAATGAAGGAAAACTTCCCCAGTCTAATGAAGGAACTAGACATGTAAGTCCAGGAGGCTCAGAGAGTCTCAAAGAAGTTGGACCCAAGAAGAAACACACCAAGACACATCATAATTAAGTTACACAAGGTTAAAGATAAGAAGAACCTTAAAAGCAGCAAGAGGGAAAAAGAGAGTTAGGGTTAGAAAAGGAGACAGTTATGTGCAAAGGAGTTCCTATGAGACTATCAGCTGATTTCTCAAAAGAAACCTTAGAGTCAAGAAGGGGCTGGAAAGACATATTTGAAGTCATGAAAAGCAAGGACCTACAATCCAAGATTACTCTGTTCAGAAAAGCTATCATTTAGAATTGGATGACATATAAAGTGCTTCGCAGGCAAGGTAAAATTTAAGGAGATCATATCACCAAGCCATTATTATAGGAAATGCTAAAAGGAATTATATAAGAAAAACAAGATCAATATGGTGAATAATAAAATGGCAATAAATGCACAACTATCAATAACTGAATCCAAATAACAAACTAAGCAAACAAGCAGAACAGGAACAGAATCATAGATATGGAGATCATTTGGAGGGTTATCAGCTAGAAGGGGAAAGGGGAGAATAAATAAATAATAAATAATATTATTCATTAATAAATATTAATAAACAAATATTTATTTATAAATACATATTAATAAATGTTTATCATTTATTTATTTATTTTTACTGATTTATTTAGAATAGGGGGAAAGTTTCAGGGATTAAGAAGCACAAATTGGTAGTTACAAAATGGACAAGGTGATGTATAGGTAATGTAGTAGCCATGCCATAAAACTTGTATGCATGACCCATGGACATGAACTAAGGGTGGATTTCTAGATGGAAGGGGGTTACCAAGTTGAGGATGAAAAAGGGGAAAAAATTAGGACAACTGTAGTAGCATAATCAATAACATAGATTTAAAAAATAAATAAATAAGGTCTCATAAATTTTCCACTGTGCCCTGGATCACTTTGCTGAAGCTCTATTTCCGTTCTTGCTGTTCCTCCAGCACACCTAGACAATCCTGCCTGTGGATGTAGGGTATACTTCTCCCTCTAACTGGAATAGTCTTCCTTCATATGGATGGCTCAAATTTTCACCTCATTCTAATCATCTATTTCTAATCTAAAATTTCTAAACATTGGTCTCTATGTTTACATTCTATGTTTGCTTTCTGCAGATCGCACATCATTCTGTGATATCATTTTGTTCAATTTTTTTGTGCTTCATCTGTCTCTATCCACAAAAATATAAATTCTATAAGGATAGAGAACTTATCCTATTTTTCAGTGGATCCATGGAAACAGCAGTGATCTATACAAATAAAAAATATGCATAGAAATTCAGAAAGATAATGAAGTAGAAGAGACTGGGCATTTTTTAATGCTGCTGAGACATGTTTTAGAAAGCAAAGCACCAAGGACTGAAAAATCAAATCATCTTAGAGTGGTGGTAATTTCTGAAGAATATTGTTCAATTGTAAATAGAAATAAGTAAGATATAAAAGTAAGCAATCAATGTGAAGAACAACCAGATATGTGTTTGCAGTGGGTGCTGTTACATCATTGGCACCAATTAGAAGACTGGTTTGTGACTTGCTCTGCAGGCTTACTGAGATTTTCTTCTACAAAAACATGTACTTGGTTCTGTCTGGTTATCTGGGGATTAATAAAGCGAGACCTTGAGATTCAGGTCATTTGAGGGGCAACACTGAACTTTGCAAACCTCTGTTCTGTATTCAGCTCAGCACCATGCATTCTGGGTTGTGAGTTTTCCAAAAAAGGAGATACAGCTCTGGCTGGTATGGCTCAGTGGACTGGACGCTGGCCTGCCAACCAAAGAGTCTCTGGTTCTATTCCCAGTCAGTGCAAATGCCTGGGTTGTGGGCCAGGTCCCCAGTAGGAGGTTCACTAGTAGCAACCCCACTTTGATGTTTCTCTTGCTCTTTTTCTCTCTCCCTTCCCCTCTATCTAAAAATAAACAAATAAAATCTTTTTTAAAAAAGGTGATACAACCCTTTTCTGCAAAGAGGGAAGAGAGATGAAATCCTCTACAATACAGGTGGCAAACACAAAGCCCACAGGCCAAATTCAGCCCTTCACCTTGTTTTATGTGGCCCAGCACCTTGTTTCTACCCAGCAGAAGCACCAAGATCCTTGCCCCTAGTTAAGAAATAGTTACATTTACACAGTCCTAAAATTACTTTTGGCCCTTTGAAGGCAACTGTGAGGCTGATGTGGCTACTGGTGAAAATTAGTTTGACACCCTTGCTCTACAGTGAGGGTCAAGGAACTGACTAGGAGAGAACCAATCTGTAGGAATCAGAATCGGATATGGTGATTACTCTGGAGAGGGAAGAGGCCAAGATAGAGATTCAGAAATCATGGCATCAGTGAGCAGGAAACCTCAAAGTGATTTGAAACTAAGACAGAAGTCCAATTCAGTTTAAACCAAGTTTATACTTACATTTTTTACAGATTTTATTTACTTATCTTTAGAGGAGAAGAGAAAGAGAGAGGGAGAGAAATATCAATGTATGGTTGCCTCTCGTGCATCCCCCACTGGGAACTGGCCTGCAACCCAGGCATGTGTCCTGACTGGGAATCGAACCATGATCCTTTGGTTCACAGGCCCATGCTCAATCCACTGAGCTATGCCAGCCAGGGCCAAACATTTTTTTTTATTAAACCAAAACTGAAAAAGTATTAGGCATTGAAACACTGGTTTTCTGTGTCACTGGTATACCTGCATTAGAATCTCCTGTCGTACTTACTAAAATACGATTTTTTTCCCACCTGCTATGTCCACTACTAGGGTGGCTCCAAAGATTCTGGAGTTTAGCAGCCTTCCTTTTAAGTAAATTTTATGTATGCCAAGATTTGAGAACCACTAATATGAACCACAGATAATTTGTCAAGTAAAAAAATTTTGGAATGAGGTTGTCACAAATGAAAGCAGACTTTCTCACATTGTGTGTGCTTTTTAAAAGATCAGTTGCAAACGAGGGGAATCCTGTCATACCATCTGCTCATCAAATAGATTTTAATATGAGAACATTTGTAGTACCATAATTTGCAAAAGCATAAAACTGGAAAAATTTCACAAGTTCATCAACAGGAAAATAGATGCATTATGGGATTATAACTATACAGCAGTGTAAATTAATTACTGCAACTGCACACATCATCGTGGAAAAACATAAAATGTGAGGGAAAAAGAAGTAAATGAATATATATTCCAGAAATTTACCAAATAATATTACTTGGTTCTGTCTGGTTATCTGGGGATTAATAAAGCGAGACTGTTAAAGTAATATTCCTGTACAGTGGGCATATAAAAAACATATGAATTATTAACAAAATTCAGGATGGTTGTTACCTCTAGAAAGAAATTAGGGGGTAAATCAGGAGGACACAAGTGGCTTTGTACACATTAACCATGGTCTAGTTCTCAAATGGGTTATGGATATCCAAGATTTTGTTATTATTATATATACCTTACATATATGCTATATTATCTTATGTATACATAAAATAGTTCACAATTTGGAAGGAAGCAATGGTGCCTAAAATTAGGCAAGAAAAATTGAAGAAGAAGGCACCAGAATAAATAACTAAATGGGTGAGGGAGAAAGAAGAACCAGCTTTTAGGTACCTCTTAGAATAAATTTGTCATTTTCTTTTTTATTTTGTATTATTATTTTTCAACTATGGTTGACATTATTATATTGGTTTTCAGTGTACAGCCCAGTGATTAGAAATTGTCTAGTACCCATATGACACCATCAATAATTATCACAATACTACTGACTATGTTCTCTATGCTGTGCTTTACATCCCCAGGACAATTTTATAACAACCAATTTGTATTTCCCAATCCCTTCACCCTTTCCCCAACTCTGCTCCAATCTGGCAACTGTCAAAATATTCTCTTTATCTATGAGTCTCTTTCTGCTTTTAGGTTACACATACCCTGAATTCATCTGGCATTTGTCTTTCTCTGTCTAATTTATTTCACTCAGCATAATATGCTCTAGATTCATCCATGTTGTTGCAGATGGCAAGATTTCATTCATTTTATGACTGAATCATATTGAATCATACACATGCACCACTTCTTCTTTGTACATTCAAATGTTGATGGGCACTTAGATTGCTTCCATATCTTGACTACTGTGAAAATGTGCACATATAAGTCTTTCTTCTTTTTTATTTTTATTTTAATTGTTGTTCAAGTACAGTTTTCCAACTTTCTGCCCCATCCCAGCCCACCCCGCCAGCCCTCCCCAACTCTCTCATGTTTTCAACCCCCTCCTTGTTATTGTCCATGTGTCCTTTATACTTGTTCCTGCAAACCGTTGATCCTTTTCCCCTGAAATTTCCTCCCGTATCCCCTCTAGTCACTGCCAGCCTGTTCTCAATTTCAGTGTCTTTGGTTGTATTTTGCTTATTTGTTTTGTTGATTAGGTTCCTGTTAAATGTGATATAATATGCTATTTGTCTTTCACGTCCTGGCTTATTTCACTTAGCATAATGCTTTCCAGTTCCATCCATACTGTCACAAATGGTAGTAACTCCTTTCTGGTGCATAGAATTCCGCTGTGTAAATGTAATACAGTTTTTTATACATTCATTTTCTGATGGGCACTTAGGTTGTGTCCAGCACTTGGCTATTGTAAAATGTGCTGCTGTAAACATTGGACTGCATAGGTTCTTTTGGATTGGTGTTTCAGGGTTCTTAGGGTATAATCCCAGCAGTGGAATTGCTGGGTCAAAAGGCAGGTCCATTTTTAGTTTTCTGAGAAAATTCCATACTGTTTTAGTTTTTAGTGGTTATACCAGTTTGCAATACCACCAACAGTGAACTAGGGTCACCTTTTCCCCAGAACCTCTCCAACATTTGTTGTTTGTTTCTTTGTTTATGATAGCCATTCTGACTAGTGTAAAGTGATATCTCATTGTGGTTTTAATTTGCATCTCTCTGATAGCTAGCAATATTGAGCATCTTTTCATGTGTCTCTGGATCCTCTGTATGTCCTTGGAGAAGTGTCTATTCAAGTCCGTTGCCCATTTTTTAAATTGGGTTGTTTGTCTTCTTAGAGTGGAGTTGTGTGAGTTCTTCATATATTTTGTAGATGAAGCCATTGTCTGAAGTATCATTGGTGAATATGTTTTCCCACATGGTTAGTTCTCTTTATTTTAATACTATTTTCTTTAGCCATGCAGAGGCTTTCTATTTTCATGATATCCCATTTGTTTATTCATTTTTTTTATGTTTCTTGCTCTAGGGATATATCGGTGAAAATATTACTTCATGGACTATCTGAGATTTTCCTACCTATGTTCTCCTCTAGGACTTTAATGGTGTCACAGTTTATATTTAAGTCTTTTATCCACCTTGAATTAATTTTGGTGTATGGTGTAAGTTGGTGCTCAAGTCTCATTTTTTGCATGTAGATGTCCAGTTCTCCCAACACCATTTATTGAAAAGGCTGTCTTACTCCATTTTATGTTATTGTCCCCTTTGTCGAATATTAATGGACTGTAGAGATTTGGGTTCATTTCTGGGCTCTCTGTTCTATTCCATTGGTCTATGTGCCTGTTTTTGTGCCAGTACCAGGCTGTTTTGATTACAGTGGCCTTGTAATACAGTTTGATATCAGGTATTGTGATGCCTCCTACTTTGTTCTTCTTTCTCAAAATTGCAGCTGCTATTCGGGGTCTTTTATGGCTCCATATAAATTTTTGAAGTGTTTGTTCTATGTCTGTGAAATAGGCCATTGGCACTTTAATAGGTATTGCATTGAATCTGTAAATTGCTTTGGGTAGTATGGACATTTTCATGATGTTAATTCTTCCAATCCATGAACACGGTATATGTTTCCATTTATTTGTGTCTTCCTTGATTTCTTTCTTCACTGTTGTGTAGTTTTCTGAATACAGGTTTTTTACCTCCTTGGTTAGATTTATTCCTACTTTTAAAATTTTTCTTTTTGCTATATCAAATGGAATTTTATTCTTGATTTCTGCTTCTGATGTTTTATTTTTGGTATACAACGATGCCATTGAATTCGGGATATTGACTTTGTATCCCACTGTTTTTCCAAATTCATTTATTACGTTGAGCAGTTTTTTGGCATAGTCTATAGAGTTTTCTATATACACCATCATGTCATCTGCAAATAAGGACAGTTTTCTTTCCTCCTTTCCAATTTGGATGCCTTTTATTTCATTTTCTTCTCTGATCACTATGGCTAAAACTTATAATATGTGGAATAGAAGTGGTGAAAGTGGACAACCTTGTCTTCTCCTGATCTTAGTGGTAAAGATTTTAGATTTTGCCCATTGAGTATGATGTTGGCTGTAGGTCTCTCATATATGGCCTTTATTATATTGAGGAATGCTCCCTCTATTCCCACTCTGCTGAGTGTTTTTTTTAAACATAAATGGGTGCTGTACCTCATCAAATGCTTTTTCTGCATCTGTTAATAAGATCATGTAATTTTTGTCTTTGCTTTTGTTTATGTGGTGTATTACATTTTTTATTTGTGAACATTGTCCCATCCTTACATTCCTGGGATGAATCCCACTTGGTCATTGTGTATAATCTTTTTAATATATTGTTGATTGTGGTTTGCCAATATTTTGTTCAGGATTTTAGCATCTACAATCATCAGTGATATTAGCCTCACATTTTCTTTCTTTGTTGTGTCTCTTTCTGGTCTGGGGGTTAGAATGATGCTGGCTTTATAAAAAGTATTTGAGAGTCTTTCACCTTCTTGGATTTTTTTAAATCATCTGTGAAAGATAGGGGTTAGCTCTTCCTTGAATACTTTGTAGAATTCCTGTGTGAAACCATCTGGTGCAGGACTTTTGTGTATCAGGAATTTTTTGATTACTGCTTCAATTTCATCTGCTGTTATTATTGGTCTGTTCAGGCTTTCTGCTTCTCCCTCATTCAATTTTGGAATATTATATTTCCTATAAATTTGTCCATTTCACCTAGGTTTTCAAATTTCTTGGCATACAGTTCTTCATAGTAATTTCTTACAATCCCTTCTATTTCTGTGGGGTCAGTTGTAATCTCTCCTCTTTCATTTCTGATTGTGTTTATTTGGGTCCTCTCTCTTTTTTTTCTGGATGAGACTCCTTAAAGGCTTGTTGATTTTGTTTATTATTTCAAAGAACCAGCTACTGGATTTATTGATCCTTAAAATTGTGCTTTTAGTCTTTATGTCATTTAATTCTCACCTGATCTTGGTTATTTCCTTCCTTCTACTTGCCTGGGCTGTCTTTATTTTTGTCCCTTGAGTTCTTGTAGTCCTAGGCTTAGGTTTTTTGTTTGAAATGTTTCTACCTTTTTTATGTAGGCCTGTATTGCTATGATCTTTCCTGTCAGGACTGCCTTCTCTGGGTCCCATAGGTATTGGGTTGTCATGAGTTGATTTTTGTTTGTTTCCAGAAACTTTTTGATTTCTTCCCTAATTTCATTCTTGATGAACCCTTTGTTTAATAGAATGCTATTCAATGTCTATCATTTCTAATGTTTTGGGCTTTTTCTTTGGGGTTGCTTTCTAATTTCTGTCTCTTGTGAACAGTAAAATTCTTGGTATGATTTCAATTTTCTTGAATGTGTTGAGGCTTGCTTTGTGTTCTATCATGTCATCTATCTTGAAAATGTCTCATGTGCATTTGGAAAGAATGTGTATTTAGCTTATTTGGGATGAAGGGCTCTCTCTAT
The DNA here is from genome assembly GCF_014824575.4 of Sturnira hondurensis. NCBI lineage: Eukaryota > Metazoa > Chordata > Mammalia > Chiroptera > Phyllostomidae > Sturnira > Sturnira hondurensis. The sequence continues at coordinate 1,087,875 of NW_028090025.1, read as the reverse complement.
ATATCAGTTAAGTCTATTTCATGTAGGTCCTTGTTCAATGCCAAAATATCTTTGTTGATATTTTGTTTGGAAGATCTATTTTTGACAGTGTGATGTTAGAATCCTCTACTATAATTGTGTTGTTGTCAATCTTTCTTGAAGTCCTCCAAAATTTTCTTTTTGTGATGGTGCTCTTATGTTGGGTACATATATATTTATGATGTTTATGTCTTCTTGGTGGATACTTCCCTTGAGTATTATGAAGTAACTTCTGGCTCTGCTTTTAGGGCCTGTTTTCTGAAGTCTATTTTGTTTGATATGAGTATTGCTACCCCAGCATTTTCCCCACTTATTGTGCTTGGAAAATTTGTTTCCAGCCCTTCACTTTTAGTCTGTGCAGGTCTTTTGTCCTGAAGTGGGTCTCTTGTAGGCAGCATATGTGTGGGTCATGCTTTCTTATTTTTCAGCTATTCTATGTCTTTTGATTGGACCATTTAATCCATTTATATTTAAGGTTATTGTTGATAGGTACTTATTCATTGTCATATTTGTACCTGAGTTCCTCTCTGTCTCTCTCTTTTCCTTCCTTTCCTTAGAGCAGTTCCTTTAGTATCTATTGCAGAGCTGGTTTGGTGGAGGTGTATTTTTTTAGTCTTCTTTAGTCTGGGAAGCTCCTTATTTGGCCTTCTGTCTTTATTGAGAGCCTTGCTAGGTAAAGTATCTTTGATTGTAGGCCTCTGGTTCTCATTACTTGGAATATTTCTTGCCATTATCTTCTGGCTTGGAGTGTTTCCATTGAGAAGCAAGCTAAATTTATTGGGGCTTCCTGGCATGTTACTCCCTGTTTCTCCCTTGTTGCCTTTAAGATTCTCTCTTTGTCTTGAAATTTTGCCATTTTAATTATGATGTGTCCTGAAGTGGGCCTCTTTGGGTCCTTCTTGATTGGGACTCTCTGTGCTTCCTGGATTTGTGTGACTTTTTCTCTCATCAAATTAGGGAAGTTTTCCATCATTACTTTTCAAACAGGTTTTCTATTCCTTACTCTCCCTCTTCTCCTTCTTGTATCCCTATTATACAGATATTATTAAGTTTCATGTTGCCCTGCATTTCTCTTAATCCCTCTTCATTCTTTCTGAGCCTCTTTTCCTTTTCTTGCTCTTTTTGCATGTTTTCTTTTCTACCTTGTCCTCCAGCTCACTGATCCAATCTTCCATTTCATCTAACCTTCTTTTGATTCCTTCTACTGTGTATTCAGTTCACATATTGGCCCTTGTTGATAGTTTCTATTTCCTTTTTCATGTTGATATAGTTTGCAGTGAGTTAATTGTAATTTCCCTGTAGTTTCTGGTAATTCACTGTGAGCTCATTGAGCTTCTTGATAACCATTGCTTTGAACTCAATATTTGATGGTTGAGTTTCCCCTATTTCATTTAGCATTCTTTCTGAGGCTTCCTCCTTTCCTTTCATTTCAGAATTGTTTATTTTCCTTTTCACTGTTCGTGAGACACTTCTTCTTAGCCTCTGCTTCTTAAATTGATCTGTTCTGAATCCCTGCATTTATGGTGTGAATTTCTATGTTAGAATGCCTGTGAGATTCATCATTGCAGTCTTGTAATCTCCTGAGCTCGCTAGTCTTGGCTCTTGTTTATGTTCACTTTCTATATGTCTTTGGGTTTCTGTTGTTGTTGGGTCTTTCTTTGTTAAGTCCTTCCCTCCAGCTGCTTAACTGAGGATCACTCCGTCCACCACCTCTTGTACTCTGTTGTGCAGGTATGTACAGGTTGTGTTGAAGCTGATTCTTCTGTGTGTACAAGGTTTTGAAGTTTCTCTCTCACTCTTGTTCAGTAGTTTGTTGTGGGTAATTTCTCTACCTTTTATTTGTATTACAGATCATTCCTGGATTGAGTTAAGTGTGGCTTCCACTCCTTCCTTCACTTTGTTTGTTTGTTATTTATTGGTGTTTCTTTTGTTGTTGCATGTCTTCTTCCAGCAGGTGTACTGGTGTACACTGCTCCCACCTTTCCAATTCTCTGGAGAAGCAATGTGGAATTTGTTTCACTGTCTGTTGTTGAGATGACCCCTGTTTATGTTTAACTCTGGTCTTTTCACAGCTCCAGGTTTTATTGTCTCAACTCACCTGTGAGAGAAGAAGAAAAAAGGGGAAGGAAGGAAGGAGGAAGGAATTAAAGAGGAAAGGAAGGTTGGAAGAAGAATAAAAGAATTAAAAGAGAAAAACAGAGAGAGAGAAGGAAGGGAGAAGACATTTTTTTAAAAAGAAGTAAGGAAGAAAGAATAAAAAAGGAAAGGAAGGGGGAGGAATGAAAATGAAGGAAAGAAAGGAAGAAGGAATTTAAAAAATAAAATAAAAAAATAAAAACAGAATGAAGGAAGAAGGAATAAAAGAGGAAAGGAAGGAAGATGGAAAAAGAAAGAAAGAAGGACAGAAAGGAAGAAGGAATTTTTTTTAAGTTTTCTGCTTGCTTTAAACATGTCAGGCCAGTTCTGCTGCTGGTCTTTCTGGCTGTGTCAGGCTTAGAAGGGATTGGTTTCACTTTTCTCCTTTCCTGAGCTACACTCTGCCCTGTTGTCCAGCCTCCAGCCTAGTTCCTCAGTGCACTTCTGAGCCCAGCCTAGGCCTTCAGTCCACCAGTTGTGCTGTCCTTGAAGTACACCAATTAGGGGCAACTCACACACCACCTTATTGCTCTTTGATGTCCTAGATGCTGGAGACATTTCAGTGCCCTTTCAGTAGTTCAGCCCTCCACTAAGTCAAGTCTTTCCATGGACTGCAGTGCCCTTCTGAGGGGCTTTTCCACCTTCCTCCTAGAGAGCCATTTGGCTCTGCAGGGCTCTGGGCACAGTGGCCAGGTGGAAGGTGCTCAGCCCCTGGTGTGTCAGGCATGAGTGTGGACAGGCAGCTGCAGACCTCAGACCAGGTATGCACAGTCTCCAGTGCTTTTGGCTTAGGTGCAGCTGGCAGCAGCCTTTGGGCAGTGGACCGGGTGCTCACTGTCCCAGTGCTTTTAAACTTAGGGTAGGTGGGCCCCACTGGGCTGGACCAGATGTGCACTGTCCCTGGTTCCTTAGGTGTGGGCACGGGAGGGCCTTCCTCCACCACAAATCAGGCGCACACCTACTCAGGACTGTGGGGTTAGGAGCACAGGAGGTGAGTCGCTGCTGGGGAGAATTCCCTAAACAGCTACCGTGTGCCTCTTTTTTCTCTTTTTCCTTTTGAAAAGTTTCTCCTTTTCAAGCTCCCCAGTCCAAACAAGCACCTGGCCTCTCACAAGCCCGGCCTGGCTTTCTCCCAAGAATCTTGCAGCAGATCTGGCTTGGAGTTGCAGCTATGCTTGTCCCCACACTGGTCCCAGGGACCTTATTGTCCTTAAGCATTTTCCTTACTGTTCAATTTTTCAATGTGCTGTATAATTTTTGGTCTCCAATCTTCATATATTCCGGAATACTGTTGGCTGTTCACTCTGTTCCTCAAATCAGCTAGGTATTTCACCCATCCACTGGGGGAAGTGGACTTTGCTTGCGCCTATCTCACAGCCATCTCCAAATACCCATGTAAGTCTTTCTGGTTTAGTGTTTTGGGTTTCTTCAGATAAATATGCAGAAGTGGAATTGCTGGGTTCTTCTTTATCTATTATTATATAGCTTTTGTTTTAAAGTTTTTTTGTCTGGTATAAGCATTTCTAACCCAGCTTTTGTTTGTTTTTCTGTTTCCCTTTTCATGACATATCTTTTTCCATCACTTTACTTTCAGTCCGTGTGTGTTTTTCCACCTGAAGTGTCTTGTGGAGAGCATATTTAAGAGTCTTGTTTTGTTATGCATTCAGCTTCCATATGGCTTTTGATTGGAGTAATTAATCCATTAGCATTCAAAGTAATTGCTGATAGATATGTACTTACTGTCCTTTAATTATTGATATATTTATTTTTTTTCTTCTTAAAGAAGACCATTTAACATTTCTTATAGTACTGGTTTGGTTGTGATGAAGAATTAGCATTTTCTTATCTGGGAAGCTTGTTATTTGTCCTCTAATACTAAATGATAGTTTTGCTGGGTAGAGAAATCCTGGTTGTAAATTCTTGCTTTATATCACTTTGAATATTTCTTCTTAATTCCCTGTGGCCTGCAAAGTCTCTATTGAGAAATCAACTGACAGTCTTATGGAAGCTCCCTGGTAGGTAAATAACATTTCTTGCTGCTTTTGAAAAAAAATATTTTATTTATTTATCTTTAGAGGTGAAGGGAAGGAGAGAGGAAGAGAAACATCAATGTATGGTTGCTTTTCATGCATCCCCTGCTGGGAACTGGCCCCTGCTGTGAACTGGCCTGCAACCCAGGCATGTGCCCTGACTAGGAATCGAATTCTTGCTGCTTTTAAGGTTCTCTATTTGTCTCTAAATGTTTGCATTTTATTTTTATCATTTTTATTGTTGTTTCAACACAGTTGTCTGAATTTCCCCCTTTGCTCTCATCCACCCATCCCATGCACCACTCCCACAGTCAAGTCCCACATTGTTTTCTATGTCCATGGGTCATTCAGACAAGTTTTTTTGTCCAGTCCTTTCTACTTATTTCCACCATTTATCCTCCTTCATTCTACCCTCTGATCACTTTCAGTCTGACCCATGCTTCCTTGCCTGTGGTTCTGTGTTGTTCATTACTTTATATTGTTCATTAATTCATGATATAGGTGAGGTCATATGGTATTTGTCTTTTAGCAACTGACTTGTTTCACTTAGCATAATACTCTCCAGTTCCATCCATGGTGTCTAAAAATGTAGGAGTTCTTTCTTTCTGTTGCATAATATTCCATTGTGTAAATGCACTACAGTTTTTGATTCACTCATTTACTTATGTGCACTTAGGCTATTTCCAGCACTTTGCTATTGTACATAATGCCACTCAGATCATAGCTGTGTAAGTTCTTTTGAATTGGTGACTCAGGATTCTTAGGATATATTACAAGCAACAGAATATCTGGGTCAAAAGGCAGTTCCATTTTTAGTTTTTTAAGAAAATTCCATACTGTTTTTCTACAGTGGCTGCACCAGTCTGCATTCCCACCAACAGTGTACAAGGGTTCTCTTTTCTCCAAAAAATCATGAGCACTTGTTCTTTGTTGATTTGTTAATGATGGCCATTCTGAACAGTGTGAGGTGGTATCTCATTGTGGTTTTAATTGGCATCTCTTTGATAGCTAGCGATGTTGAGCATCTTTTCAAATGTATATGGACCATCTGAATGCCCCTGTGAAGTGTCTATTCAGCTCCTTTGCACATTTTTTAATTGGATTGTGTGTCTTTCTGGAGGGGTGTCATGTGAGTTTTTTATATATTTTGGATATCAAATCCTTGTCCAATGTATCACTGGCAAATATATTTTCCCATATACTTGATTCCCTTTTCATTTTGATGATGGTTTCTTTAGCCATACAGAAGCTTTTCAGTTTGATGTATTTTTGTATCAAATATTGTATTCTTCATTTCTTCCTGGTTCTTGTTTATAGTTTTTATTTAAAGGGAAATAGATTTTTATTTACAGGATTCCAACTTCAGGGTCAGGGGCTTGGAGCACTATTCCTCAGAACTCTGTTCTCCAATGAGATCCAGCATTTCCCTTGTTCCCTACTAGGCTATAAGCCAAAACCAATCTCAATATTTCCCCATATTTTTATCTGTTCTTAAACTAGTTGCACAAACAGTTGTCCATATCCTCTTCAATGTACACTTGTGGTTTTCACAGGCACCGTTCTCCTACAGCAGCTCTCTCCTCCAGAATCTTGTGTACTTTGTCCTCAGCCTCAATGTAGTAAACGAAAACATGTGCTATGTTGCACTGCATCATGGTGAAGTCTGGGAATGCACAAGTCTCAAGAGAATGTCTTCTTTCCATATCCATCAGAGAAGCAGAAGTCTACAATCTCTGGTCACAATTCATCGTTATTCTGTGCTTGGTTATGCAGGTTATTGCATAGCTTCATCAGCTTTGCCAGATCCCCATACAGCTCCATCAGCTCTCCCCTTGCACCTTTTTCTCCTTCATGGCTGCTTCCTCACTACACCTGGCCAAATCCTCAGAGGAGCAGATATAACTCCTACCTCAGTGCAGGCAGCATGGCAGAATCTATCTTGGCTCATGACTCCTTCTTCATGGTTACTACCTCTTGCTCTCTCCTCATGGCTGATCATCATGGCTGTCCCCTGATACAGCCAACATGGCTCCTATCTAACTACAGACCTTATGCCAAACCCAATCCCCTTCTCTTTCAGACTGCCCTTATTTTGAATGCCATCCTGGATCTTCCTACATGGCCTCATATCAAGCCCTTCCTACATTGGGCCAATTTTTCCAGTTGCCCCATATCTTTACCTTCATTTGGCTTCCATCTTTAGTTAGGGCAAGAGTGACTAAGTGATGCAGAGGTCTCTGCCTCCCCTGGCTATGTCACAAGTGAGGATACATTCTGAAAGTCACATACACCTTTTGTCCAGGAAAGCAGCACAGCTATTATCTTGCCTTTTGTTATATAAAGTATCTTAAATGCTGTATCATCTCTTTCCTTCATCCCCCAGCTATGGGCTATAAGGACTTACACTCTATTTCAGGGTCCCTTTGCTTTGTGCTCCATTTCATGCCTTATAGTACTTGTGTACTTTTATGTACTTGTGTGTGTGTGTGTGTGTGTATATATATATATATATAGATATATATATATATATATATATATATAATTTTCCCCAATGATGGAGATTATATATATGAAGTGTTTGTTCAAGTCCCTTGCCCATTTTTTAAATGAGTTGTTTGGATTTCAGTGTGAATTGCAAAAACTCTTCATAATGACAAATAAAGAGCTTTGAGAATGCCCCACCCAAAATAAAAGGAACAAGGATTGAAAATGAGTTGTAGTTATTTCTGAATGAGTACAGAAATAACAAGTGAGTTTTAACTTGAGATGAAAGAAACCTCAGTTCTTGGTTATAGTAATTCTTTGCTTGCTGTCTGATTTTGTGGAGACTAGGGGGAACTTAGCTGTTTTGTTTCTACTGTTTGGGCTTCATGCCATTTGGACCTTGTGGAGGCCATTTGTCTAATAATTGGCATGAAATAACATCTCTCCCATTTGGGCTTTGTGCCATTTGGACCCAGGAAAGGACATTTGATTCTGGTGAACGTACCACTGGGTGTGAAAGGTCATGTCTCTGCCATAACACTAGTGGATGCACTGGTAGGTGAGGGAATGTCTCAGCCATTGGGACTCCATGCTATTTGGACCTCAGAGACTTCATCAGTGTGACTGATTAGTGTGGGACAGATTCTAAGGCTAGTTCCAGTCCTTCCCCCCTTTTTTCTGAAACTGTGTCCTTGCTTTGTATTCCTATTTTGTTTCTGATTTGAAAATAAATTGAGGTTTCTAAGGCTTATAAGTTCATATTAATTGGTGAAGTAAGGTAACAAAAGATCTAAGGCATAAAGATACAATTTTGATATATGCTGGAAGGACAAAGGTTTTCCTTTTTGCTTTATATATTCTCCCTATATGATCCCTTTAGAATTTGGATGATAATGAGGATAATGTTAGGGAGGAAAATCAGGTTTTAAAGAAAATTACAATAATAAGTTGTGAATACTGGACTTCAGTACAGCTAAATGCCCTCAAAGTTTGTTTCCACATAGACATTGAACTAGTTTACATGAAGGATTTGTAAAATTTTCACTACTTGATATCAATCTAGCAAAGGCATTACAACTCAATGTCTTCTCAAAGTACATTCTTGAAGACTCAGAGATGGTATAGGCCCCACTTCAGAAGCCCACCTACATCACTTTACCAAATTGCATCATCTCCTAACCATCTCCTCAGTGGTTTGGTTGGCCTAGGTGGTTGAGTGGATGAAGCATGGGGGAGCCTATCAGCTTCATTTGGAAACTGTTTTTCTTTTCTGCCTTAAAGGTTTGTACAGAAAAAGTCAAGAAGTGTTCAAAGGGAGGAATTGTAACAGTCCCTACCTTGGTTATTTAGTTGTGGTGGTTCTCATTGTAGCTTCTGACCCTCTTGCCAAATTTCTTGCCTCTAGAGTATGAGAAGATTGCCAACTTGTCCAGCAGTGCCATCCTTTGGACATTGTGCACACAGTTTTTCAAAGACAATCAACTGATATGAACCTTAAAATATCCTTCTCCCTCATGTGAAGGCTCCCCTCCACTATAGACCCCCTTCCTTGGGGATCTCTGGGCCAGGGGATAGGTAGGACTATGTCCTAAACCAGCAGGAAGTGGTTACAGGAGAAGAAGACTTTCATCCATTTGCCCTTATAAGATTATAGGTGTCCAGGGTATTAAAAAGGGGGAACGGTAAGATGGAGGTGTGGGTTGATACACTTTGCCTCCTCACACAACCAAAAGAAGAACAATAACAAATTTAAAAACAGAAAACAGCAAGAACAGTCAGAAAATCAGACTCTATGGAAGTCTGACAATGACAGAGTTAAAGAAGAAACTTTCATCCAGAACTTTAGGAGTGGCAGAGATGGGCAACAGGCATGGAGAAATTGCACAGCAAGGTGGTGGCTAGTGACTGGGTGGTCCCACATTTGCATGCGGATAAACCAGAAGAAACAACTGGGGAGTGAGACAGATTGGGCAACCCTGGATTCCAGCATGGGAAATGAAAGCTTCAAAATCTTTGGCTGTAAAAACTAGTGGAGGTTGCAGTGGTGGAATAAACTCCCAGCTTCACAGTGGAATTCGTTAAAGAGACCCACAGGATCCTAGAATGTACACAAACCCAACCACCTGGGAATCAGCACCAGAAGGGACAAATTTGTTTGTGGGTAGTGGAGGAAGTAACTGAAAGCCTGTCGAGAGCTGAGCAAGCAGCATTGTTTCCTCTGTGACCCCTCCCCCACATACAACACCACAATGCAGCAACGTGGGCTGCCCTACTCTGGCTTATACCTAAGGCTCCACCCCTTACAATGTAACAGGTGTGCTGAGACAAAGAAATATGGCCCAACTGTAAAAACAGGTCAATACTCAAAAACTGGAACTAAGCAATGAAGAGATAGCCAACCTATCAGATGCAGAGTCCAAAACACTGGTAATCAGGATGCTCACAGAAGTGGTCCAGTATGGTCACAAAATAGAGGCTATTCAAAGTGAAGGCTATTCAAAGTGAGATAAAAAAATATACAGGGAACCAACAGTGAAGGGAAGGAAACTGGGACTCAAATCAATGATTTGGACCAGAAAGAAGAAATAAACAGTCAACCAAAACAGAATGAAGAAACAAGAATTCAAAGAAAATGAAGAGAGTCTTAGGAACCTCCAGGACAACTTTAAATGTTCCAACATCTGAATCATAGGGGTGCCAGAGGAGAAGAGGAAGAGCAACAAATTGAAAACTTATTTTAACAAATAATGAAGGAGAACTTCTACAATCTGGCAAAGGAATTAGATTTCCAGGAAGTCCAGGAAGCTCAGAGAGTCCCAAAGAAGTTGGACCCAAGGAGGAACACACCAAGGCACATCATAATTAAATCACTCAAGATCAAAGATAAGGAGACGATCTTAAAAACACTGAGAGAAAAGAAGACAGTTACTTAAAGAAGAGTTCACATAAGACCATCAGCTGATTTCTCAAAAGAAACCTTGCAGGAAAGAAGGAGCTGAAAAGAAGTATTTAAAGTAATGAAAAACAAGGACCTACATCCAAAATTACTCTATCCTGCAAAGCTCTCATTTAGAATAGAAGGGCAGATAAAGTGCTTCCCAGATAAGGTCAAGTTAATGGAGTTCATCATCACTAAGCCCTTATTATATGAAACATTAAAGTGACTTATCTACAAAAAAAGAAGATCAGAACTACGAACAGTAAAATAACAACAAACTCACAACTATCAACATCCGAACCTTAAAAAACAATAATTAAAAAAAAACCCACGCAAAAACAAAGCAAAAACTGAGCAAACAACTGGAACAGGAACAGAATCACAGAAATGGAGATCGCATGGAGGGTTATCAGTAGGGACAGGGAGAGACAGAGAACGGGGGGAAGATACAAGGAATAACAAGCATAATTTGTAGGTAGAAAATAGAGAGAGGCAGGTTAAGAATGGTATGGTAAATGTAGAATCCAAAGAACTTAAATGTATGACCCATGGACATGAACTAAGTGGTGGAGAGGAATGTTGGTGGGGGTGGTTCGGGACAGACGGGAATGGCAGAAAATAAATGGGACCAGTGTAATAGCTGAATCAATAAAATATAGTTTAAAAATAAAATAATAGGGAAGAATTGTAATGGGGGAGTACCCAGAAATGCGAAGGGTCTGAGGTGTGCATGCATTTGTACCCTGACAACCAGAGTGCTGGTGTTCAAGTTCTTGGACCCTGGGCCTTGAAGGACAGAGGGGATGAGAGAAAGCTTGGGCCATGGGCTCTAGAGGTGTTTCAGCGACCACCACCCACCCTCTTGCAGCATGGGTCTTTCAGTGGCAGGCCCTGTCCCATTCCCCAACATGGGCCTGTCAGTAGCAGCTGCCCACCTACCTGTTTCCAGCATGGACCTGTCAGTGGCAAGCCCTGCAAGACTTCCCCACATAGACTTATCAGCAACTGCCACCCACTCCCAGCATCGACCTGTCAGTGATAGTCTCCCTTTGCTGCTGCTGCTCTGCCCATTCCATACTGGGCAGGGATTAGGAACCAACATATGGGGGGCTTCCATCCCTGGCATGGGGAGCCACAGTGGCAACTGGAGCTGTGTTGTGTGGGTCTTGCCTGGCTAGGCACACAGGCACAGCAGGGGCAGTGTCCGGAGGAAGAGGACAGCACACTGAATAGGATGCCTGGATACACAGACTCCAAAAAATGCTTGAATTCGGACAGTGACTGGAAACTAGATAAGCCACCTATCTTTACGATATTTTTGTGTGGACGAAGAGGTTTCTGGTACAAACTTAAACTGAGCTGGTGGAGGGTAGAAGGGTGATTTTTTTTAGGTGTTTTAGAGGAAATGGGTTTTGAGGCAGAAATTTTCCATTATTTCAAGTTGTATGACTGTTAAATAAAGGATTCCATTCCTTTCAACTGAACTCTGTCTTTGGAGCTTTGCCTGGTTGGCAGGGAGCAGTAGAAACCCCAGCCACTACTACCACCAATGGCCAGATTTGGTAACAATTCAAATGATTAGCTCATTCTTCTTTGCTCTCCATTTTTCAGTTATGCTTTATTTTCAGGTTTAATTTTCTGCTCTTACAGATGAGAATTCTGTATGTAGACAAATTTAAATAAATGGAACAGGGTATATATTGCAGTATTTGTTGTGTGACATCGGGCAAGTTATTTCATCTTTAAAATAAAGTAATCTCCCCCTTCCTCTTACATTCTCATTAGATCAGTGAGGATAAGAATGTTTGTGCAGTCCACTGCAAATGTCTGTGGTAGCCACAACTGCTATATTGCTCAACTTCAGGGAAAAGAAACAGTCCCATCAAAACTTGAATATAAAGATGATGAAAGTAATGTTGGTCAATGCATGACTATATATGATGCCCTGGTTGTGATAATTCAATGAAATAAATGTGAAAGCATTTTTAAGATGTAAAACTTCTTAAAAATTGTCAAAGGCATTGTATCTTCCCTCAAGAAGTCCACATTTAAGTTCTATCAGAGAAGCAGAACTACAAAGAAATTTTTTAGACATGAATTTGTTACAGGGATTTGACTATTCTGGAGACTAATTAAACAGTCTCTGCTGCACTGTTATCTGCACATCTAATTTCATAGCTTAAACCCCACAAGTCAGACAGCAGGGAAAGTAAGAAGAATGCAAGGTGGGGGTAAGAGCAAGAACAAGATAGATCCCACAAGCATGTGCTGGATCAGAAGTATGACCTGAAATGGTGTACATTCTTGCTGCCTCTGACCTTGATGCTGTAACTATTTTAGAGAAGTTGAAGCCCTTTGTCATTGAACTAAACACATCCTGGTCCAGAAGTCAGAGACACTGAAATAGAATCCAGGGAAAGATAGAGTAGTTGCAGGTCTGACTGCTGTCTGACATCAACGAGGTGAGACAACAGATAAATGACAATGTTTATGAAGTGAAAAAAAATTGCTACTTCCCTTCTGAATCACAAATCTCACATAGGAATCTCTCTTTTGGCCTATCCTGATCTACATTAAAGGGAATTCTGGGAAATGTAGCTTGGCTTAGCCAATTTGCCACATCACAAAACGAAGTGCTATGTGGAAACAATGGTGGGAAACACTATCTGATTGGAAAGAGGAAGGGATTTCAGGTACAAGGAATAAGTTGAACAAGGGCATGCATGAGAGGTATGGGTTATGTTTGAAGATCAACAAGTAGCTTAGTTTTTCAGGCACTTGAACTCTACAAATAGGCAGACATGAAGCTGAGAAGAAAGTTTGGGGCAATATTAAGTGACTCTTGAATGTCGGGTAATGAAATTAATATCATAATCAATGGCAAAATGACTGAAAGTTGCTGAGCAGGTGAGTGACAGTATTAGAAATTAAATCTATCACCAGGTGCAGAATAAATCAGACAAGAAGGAGACTGTAGCAGGAGAGAAGCTTACTTCAAGAGCACTTGAACTCATTTTTTGTCCATCCTATCCCTCAAACACTGTAGAGTCATGAGAGTAGATAAGAACTACTCAGCTGGTCTGTGCACATAGAATTGTCACCTCTTCTGTTCTGCGTGATCTTTCAGGCCCTCCAACTGTAGTCACAAATTAATTCTGTATCTCAAATATTTCTCCCCATGCCCATGATGTCTTTTGTGATCATTAGTGCTTGTTCTAAAAATGAGAAAGACAAGGCTTTCCAAAGAAGATGGGTGCCCATGGATATCTCAAGGGGTTGTAGGATGCTGACTGCATATTTTGGCCAATTAATCTTTATTTTTTTTCAGGCATGGATGGATACATTTGCATGTTAAAGGGAAAATAATATGAAATAATAAGGCCTCTTTTGGCTTGAGACTTAAGAATATCTCTTCCACTCCCATATCAGCAGGTGGTGAAGAGCAGCCACTTCACTGTCATGCCCACGACACTTAGTATATAATTGGGAAGTTCAAACAGTATAGCATCCCAACCATAGCTGCAGAACTTGGAGTCAGGACTACAGGATCTAACCTCACTAAATGTAGGACCTTGGACTATGCCTCCTCTTCTGAGTGCCTCAATTTCTTCATGTGCACAGTTGAAGTAAGGACAATCCCTGCACTGTCCCCATGACAGGACAGTTGTGAAAGTACTTAGTAAACTATAAAGAGCTGTGCTCAGGGGATGTATCATTATTATGGTTATTATAGAAGAATCTTTAATGGCATGAGTAATGCTGTGGTCATGGTAGTGCTTAACAAATAATTCCTGGTACTGCAGATACAACTAAGTATTTGACTTATGAGAAAAAATTAATTAGAAAAGAAGACTGAAGTGACTGAAGATGGTGGCGAGGTGGGTGGGAGCTGCTCGTACATCCAACTGGGAAACCTAGCCAATCTTCTGAAAAACAGAGTGAACAGACAACAGAACCTCAGCTTACATAGTTTGGAAGGCCAAATTGTAGAGGATGTTGAAAAACAGATGGTAAACAGATTGCATTGGAATGGTAAGGTCCCTGGGACCTGTCCAGGGATCAAGGTTGCGGCAGTCCCCAGCCTGGTGCCTGGTGCTGGAGTCAGCAGCTGCTGCAGGGGCATCAGTGATTGTAACTCCACAGCTCCTTACCCTACCATAGCATGGAAATAGCCTCACACCAGGATAGACTTGGATGCTTGAAGATGCTGGGGGAATAAAGACACAGTTGGAGAAACGTAGGGGCAGTATTTCCTCTCTGGGACTCTGGTCACAGGCTAGGACATGACCAGAGAAACTGATGAGCCAGGTAACACCTGGAAGAGGGAGAAGAGTTGGGCCACAATAGAGCCTAAACAAATAGTCTCTTGACTGGCCAGAGAGTTGGGTAGTGTGAAAAGCCTGGCGCATGTAAAGAATGGCAGGGGATTTCTGCTTCTGTTGTTTCATTGTTGGTATACAAAAATACCATTGATTTCTGGGTATTGAATTGTATCCCGCTGTTGTGCCAAATTCATTGATTAGTTTGAGCAGTTTTTAGTAGAGGCTATAGGATTTTCCACGTACACTATCATACCATCTGCAAACAATGCCAGTTTTGTTTCCTCCTTTCCAATTGGGATGCCTTTTATTTCCTTTTCTTGTCTGATCGCTGTGGCTAGAACTCCTAATGCTATATTGAGTAGAAGTGGTGAAAATGGGCAACCTTGTCTTGTTCCTGATATTAGTGGAAAAGCTTTTAGTTTTTGCCCATTGAGTATGATGTTGGCTGTAGGTCTCTCCTATATGGCCTTTATTATATTGAGGAATGCTCCCTCTATTCTCACTTAGGTGAGTGCCTTTATCATAAATGGGTGTTGTACCTTATCAAAAGCTTTTTCCACGTCTATTGTCATGATCATCTGGTTTTTATCTCTGCTTTTGTTTCTGTTGTGTATTACATTTACTGATTTGCGGATATTGAACCATGCTTGCATCCCCGCGATGAATCCCACTTGGTCGTGGTGTATGATCTTTTTGATGTATTGTTGGGTGCGATTTGCCAATATTTTATTGAGGATTTTAGCATCTATCTTCATCAGCGGTATTGGCCTGTAGTTTTCTTTCTTTGTTGTGTCTCTATCTGGCTTTGGAATTAGGATGATGCTGGCTTCATAAAAAGAGTTGGGGAGTTTTCCCTCCTTTTGGATTTTTTGGAATAGTCTGTGAAGAATAGGGATTAGCTCTTTCTAAAAAGCTTTGTAGAATTCTTCTGTGAAACCATCTGGTCCAGGGCTTTTGTGTAATGGGAGTTTTTTTTTATTACTTCTTCAATTTCATTTGCTGTTATTGACCTGTTCAGGTTTTCTGCTTCTTTTTCATTGAGTTTTGGAAGATTATATTTTTCTAGAAATTTGTCCATTTCACTTAGGTTTTCAAATTTCTTGGCAAACAGTTCTGCATAGTAATTTCTTACAAACCCTCCTATTTCTGTGGTATCAGTCGTAATCGCTCCTTTCTCATTTCTGATTGTGTTTATTTGGGTCCTCTCTCTTCTTTTCTTGATGAGCCTACTTGAAGGTGTGTATATTTTGTTTATCTTTTAAAAAAACAACTCTTGGATTCATTGATCCTTAGAATTGTGCTTTTAGTCTCTATGTCATTTAATTCTGCTCTGATCTTGGTTATTTCCTTCCTTCTAATTGCTCTGGGCTGTCTTTGTTGTTGTTCCTCGAGTTCTTTCAGGCGTCTGGTTAGGTTGTTTGAAATGTTTCTATCTTCTTTAGGTAAGCCTGTATTGCTATGAAATTCCCTCTCAGGACTGCCTTCACTGTGTCCCATAAGTTTTGGGTTGTTGTGAGGTCATTTCAATTTGTTTCCAGAAGGTTTTTGATTTCATCCCTAATTTCAGTGATGAGCCATTCATTGTTTAATAGCATACCATTCAGTCTCCATGCTTTTGGGTGTTTTGGGTGTTTTCCTTTGGGGTTGGTTTCTAAATTCAGTCCCTTGTGATCAGAGAAAATGATTGGTATGGTTTTATTTTCCTGAATTTTTTGAGACTCGTTTTGTGTCCTATCATGTGGTCTATCCTTGAAAATGTTCCATATGCTTTTGAAAAGAATGTGCATTTAGCTTCTTTGGGATGGAGGGCTCTATATATATCAATTAGGCCCATTTCTTCTAGGGTGTCATTTAATACTGCAATATCCTAGTTGATATTTTGTTTGGAAGATCTGTCCATTTTTGACAGTGGGGTGTTAAAATCCCCTACTATAATTGTGTTGCTGTCAATATCTTTCTTGAGGTCCTTTAGGATTTTCTTTATATATTTGGGTGCTCCTCTGTTGGGTGCATATATATTTACGATGTTAATGTCTGTTTTCTTGGTGGATTCTTCCCTTGAGTATTATGAGGTGACCCTTCTGAGTCTCTCTTTATGACCCTTTTTTTGAAGTCTATTTTGTCTGATATGAGAATTGCTACCCCAGCTTTTTTTTTTCATGTCCATTTGCTTGGAAAATTTGTTTCCATCTTTTAGTCTGTAATCGTCTTTTGACCTGAGGTGGGTCTCATGTAGGCAGCATATGTGTGGATCATGCTTTCTTATCCATTCAGCTATTCCGTGTCTTTTAATTGGTGCATTTAATCCATTTAGGTTTAAGGTTATTATTGAAAGGTACTTATTCATTGCCATTTGTGTACCTGTGTTCCTCTCCATCTCTTCCTTTTCCTTTCTTTCCTTAAAGAAACCCTTTGAGTAATTCTTGTAGAGCTGGTTTGGTGGGGGCGTATTCTTTTAGACTTCTTTTTTCCTAGAAGCTCTTTATTTGGCCTTCTATCTTGATTGAGAGCCTTGCTGGGTAAATTAACCTTGGTTGTAGGCCTCTGTTTCTCATAACTGGGAATATTTCATGCCACTCTCTTCTTGCTTGGAAGGTTCCATTGAGGAGTCAGTAGCCAACCTTATTGTGACCCCCTTGTATGTTACTTCCTTTTTCTCCCTTGCTGCCTTTAGGATTCTCTCTTTGTCTTGGAGTTTTGCCATTTTAATGATGATGTGCCTTGCAGTAGGCCTCTTTGTGTTCCACTTGATTGGGACTCTCTGTGATTCCTGGATTCGTGTGACTTTATTTCTCCTCAACTTAGGGCAATTTTCTGTTATTACTCTTTCATGTAGGTTTTCTATCCCTTGTTCTTCTTCTTCTCCTTCTGGTATTCCTATTATTCGGATATTATTACATTTCATATTGTCTTGCATTTCTCTTAAACTCTCCTCATTCTTTCTGATTCTCTTTTCCATTACTTGGTCTTTCTGGGAGATTCTTTCTACCCTGTCTTCGAGCTCGCTTATGCGGTCTTCCACCTCACTTCATCGATCCTACTCTTCATACCTTCTACTGTGTTCTTCAGTTCAGAAATTGTATTCTTCATTTCCTCTTGGCCTTTACTGATGGTTTCTATTTCCTTTTTCATGTTGGTATAGTTTGTGGAGAGTTCATTGTAGCTCCCCTATAGTTTCTGGTAGCTCATTGTAAGCTCTTTGAATTTCCTGATAACCAGTGCTTTGAATTCCACATCTGATAGTTGACTTGCCTCTAGTTCATCTAACATTCTTTCTGAGACTTCCTCCTTTTCTTTCATTTGGGGATTGTTTCTTTGTATTCCCATTGTTTGTGAGACTCTTCTTGTTAGCCTCAGCTTCTTAAATTGATTTGTTCTGGTTCTCTGGGTTTATGGCTTGAACTTCTGTGGTAGGATACCTGTGAAATTCAGTGGTGCATTCTCCTGCAGGTATCTTAGTGTTCTCTGCTTCCACCTATTCCTCTTGTTGGTTTCCAGCTGGCCAAAGCTTTTCTTCTGGTCTCTCTATCTGCAGCAGCCTGAGGGGCTATTAGTATTGCCTTTCTCAAGTCTTGGTGAGCTCAACTGGTCTCACCCATGCCCTCCCAAGATCCAGACTGGTGCTACTCTCCAGAGCCCCACTGAGAGTAGATTTTTTTCCCAGGCTTCCCAGCCCTGGCCTGACATGAGTGTGTGTGCTCCCATCCAGGCTTTTCTGGTCTCACAGGCTTGGGTGCGGACCTTTCCCAGTGCTGTGGCAGAACACACAGGGCAACTCACAATTCCTTCAAGCCGGCAGCCACAGCCTGACTCCCGGTGCTTCTCAGTCTGTGCTAGCTGGGTAGGGATGGAGCTGGTGACTGGCACTCTTACAGGGGCCTTGCTAGTAGCCCTAGACTCCCAGGGTCTGTGGCAGACCTGATTCTGACCCCGCACTACATGGAACACATGAGCGGCTCTCAGTTCTCCCTAGCCGGTACCGCAACCTGACTCCATGGGTTATCAGAGCTCTCTGGTTTGCTTCCCAATGCCCACTTCTCTTTCTGCCACTGCAGGCAAACTGATCTCTCCTGGTGTTTTCCAATCTGTGCCCTTCCGGATAGGGAGGATGCCAGTGACTAGTTCTCTCCCAGGGTTGTTGTTGCCCACCCTCGGCTCTCAGAGAACAGGGCAGCCTGGTCAGGGCCCTGGCGCGGCACAGTGGAGGGCCTGCAGCCTCTGTGCTGTTCCCTCAAACCTTGTTGATCTGGGGTCATCTCTTCTCCTCAACCTCTGTTCATTCAGTGTCCGCTACACTTTCTGGAGTCCTGCCTTCCTATATGCTAGGTCGCTGTTGGCTATCCGCTGATCAGCCCAGTTTTCTCCGGTGCATGGAGGGAAGCAAAATTCTTTGTCCTACTCTGCCGCCATCTTCTGTTATCAGAATTAATATTTTAAATTTTCATATGACCATCACTGACTGGTTTATTTCAATTAGCAAAACAGTCTCCAGTTCCATCCATGCAGCTGCAAATGGTAAGAGTTCCCTCTTTCTGCTGCGCAGTATTTCATTGTGTAAATGTATAACAGTTTTTTGATCCACTCATTTACCGATGGGCATTTAGGCTATTCCCAGCACTTGAACAACATTGTGGGAATTGATTATGAAAGTGGGGTAAGGGATGGGTAGAGGAGAGAAAAGGGTGAAAATTGAGACAACTGTACTAGAATAACATTTTTAAAAATTTTATGAGCTCTGGCTGGTGTGTCTCAGTGGCCTGAGTGCCAGCCTGTGAACCAAAGGGTTGCCAGTTCGATTATCAGTCAGGGAAAATGCATGAGTTGTGGTTCAGGTATACATGAGAGGCAACCACACATTAATATTTCTCTCTCTATTTTCTTTCCTTTCCCTCTGTCAAAAAAAGAATACATAAAATCTTTAAAAATTATTTAATGAACTATACCTAAAAAACATGGAAGTAATTTAAACTTTAATTTTTGTATTTGTAGTTTACTGTAAATTATATTCTAAAAATAAAAAACATATTCAAATCATGAAAGAAATGGTCACACTACCTAAAGCAATCTACACATTTAGTGAAATTCTGAATAAAATTCCAATTGCATTTTTCACAGAAATAGAACAAACAGTCCTAAACTTGGTATGGAACCCGAAAAGATTCAGAATAGGTAAAGCAATCTTGATAAAGAAGAACAAAGTTAACAGAGAAACTATGAGGAACTTATGGCAAACTATGTCAGCATAAAAAAGGACATAGAAACAAGCAAGAAGGGCCAATAGAAAATGAAGAATACAATTTCTGAATTGAATAACACTGTAGGAGAAATAAAGAACAGGCCAGATAAAGGAGAGGATCAAATTAGTGAGATGGAGGACAAGGAAGAAATAACTTTTAGAAAGAGTAAGAAAGGGGCAGGACTCAAAAAGAATGAATAGGTGTTAAGGGAAATGCAGGACAACATGAAATATAATAATATCTGTATAATAAGGATATGAGAAGGAGAGGAAGAGGAGCAAGGGATAGAATATCTATTTGGAAAAGTAATAATGGAAAACATCCGTAGTTTATGAGAGAAAAAAAAACACGCAAATACAGAAAGCACAGAGGGTCTCAATCAAGAGGAACCCAAAGAGGCCCACTTCAAGACACATCATAATTAAAATGGTAAAACTCAAAGACAAAGAGAGAATCTTAAAGGCAGCAAGGGAGAAACAGGAAGTAACATACAAGGGAGCCCCAATAACACTAGCAGCTTACTTCTGAACAGAAACATTACAAACCACAAAAGAATGGTAAGAAGTATTCCAAATAATGAAAGCAGAGGCCTTCAAAAAAGATTGCTCTACCCAGCAAGGCTCTCAAATAAAATGGAAGGCAAAATAAAGAGCTTCACAGTCAAAGGAAAGCTAAAAGAATACACATCCACCAAGCCAGCATTGCAAAATACTCTGAAGACACTGCTTTAAGAAGAGGGGAAAAACAGTGAGATTGAGAGGAGCACAGGTACAAGGGAGTAAAATGGCAAGGAATAAGCACCTTTCAATAATAACCTTAAATGTAAATGGATTTAATGATCTAATCAAAAGTCATAGGATAGCTGGATGCATAGGAAAACGTGACCTGTACATATGATGCCTACAAGAGACCCATCTCAGACCAAAAGACCTACACAAACTGGAAGTGAAGGGCTGGAAAAAAATATTCCAAGTGAATGGACAGAAAAAAAACTGGGGTAGCAATACTTATATTAGACAAAATAAACTTCAAACAAAAGCCATGAAGAGAGGCACTGAAGGATACTTCATAAAACTTGAGGAAAGAATCTGTCAAGAAAACATAAACATTGTAAATCTATATGCACCCAAAACAAGATATAAGAAAAATGCTGGAGGACTTCAAGAAAGATGCTGTCAACAACACAGTTATACTAGGAGATTTTAACACCTCTCTGTCAAAAATGGATAGATCTTCCAAACAAACTATCAACAAGGATATTGTAGCAAAGAACAATTCCCTAGGTCAAATGGATTTAACAGTGCTATATATATAACACTTCATCCCAAAGAAGCAAAGCACAAATTCTTTTCAAAAGCACATGGAACTTTTCAAAGATAGACTACATGATAGGACACAAAACAAGCCTCAACAAATTTGAGAAAATTAAATTCATATCAAGAACTTTCTTGGATCACAAGGACATTAAAATAGAAACCAACCTCTAGAAAATAATTTTAAAATATTCAAACTCATGGAGATTGAATATAAGGGCATTAGACAATGAATGGGTAATAGTGAGATCAAGGAAGAAATCAAAATGTTTCTGGAAACAAAATAAAATAAACATAAAACAGCCCAAAACTTATGGGACAAAACAAATGCCATCCTGAGAGGGCAGTTTATAGCAATACAGGCCTACCTAAAAAAAAAGATAGAAATATTAAAAAAAAAACAGCATAACCTTATTAAATCTGCAAAAACTGGAGGAACAGCAATAAACAATCTCCAGAGGAAGTAGAAGTAAGAAAATAACCAAGATCAGAGCAGAATTAAATGACATGGACTCTAAAAGAACAATTTAAAGGAACAATAAATCAAGAAGCTGGTTCTTTGAAGAGAAAAACAAAATGGACAAGCCTTTATGCAAACTCATCAAGAAAAATACAGAGAGGACCCAAATAAATAAAACCAAAAGTGCAAAGGGGGAGATTACAACAGATACCACAAAAATGCAAAGGATTGTAAGAAATTACTACAAAGAACTGTATGCCAAGAAATTTGAAAACCTAAGTGAAATGGACATATTTTTCTAGAAAACATGTCCTCCAAAACTCAATGAAGAACAAGCTGAAAGCCTGAAGAGGCCAATAACAGCTGACGAAAGTGAAACAGTAATCAAAAAACTCCCAACACACAAGAGTCCTGGATTGGACAGTTTCACAGGAGAATTCTACAAAGCATTTAAAGAAGAGGTAACCCCTTTCCTTCTCACACTATTCTAAAAAATCCAAGAATCAGGAAGACTCCCAAACTCTTTTTATGAAGTCAGAATCACCGTAATTCCAAAACCAAATAAAGACTCAACAAAGGAAGACAACCATATGCCAATATTTCTCATGAACATAGAAGCTAAAATCCTCAACAAAATACAGGCAAACCACATCCATCAATACATCAAAAAGATTATACACCATAATCAAGTGGGATTCATCCCAGGGATGTAATGATGGTACAGTATTGGAAAATCAATAAACATAATATATCACATAAACAAAAGGAAAGACAAAAACCACACGATCTTGTCAATAGATATGGAAAAAGCATTTGATAAGGTACAGCACCCGTTTATGATAAAAACACTCAGCAAAGTGAGAGAAGAGGCAGCATACCTCCATATAATAAAAGCTACATAAAAGAAACCTACAGCCAACATTATACTCCACTGGCACAAAGTAAAAGCTTTTCCACTAATGTCAGGAACAAGAAAAGGATGTGCATTTCACTAGTTCTATTCAATATAGTATTGGAAGTCTTTGCCATAGCAATCAGACAATAAAAATAAATAAAAGTCATACAAATTGGAAAGGAGAAAGCAAAGCTGTCACTGTTTGCAGATTATATGATAGTGTACATAGAAAATCCTATAGACTCCACCAAAAAACTACTCAGCCTACTATGTGAATTTTGCAAAATATCAAAATTCAAAGTCAATATTCAGAAATCAAAGACATTTTTATATATTGGCAACAAAATATCAGAATCAGAAATCAGGAAAAGTATTTCATTTGCTAAAACAACAGAAAAATAAAGTACCTAGGAATAAACCTAACCAAGGAAGTAAAAGACCTTAACTCAGAAACTACACAACACTGAAGAAAGAAATTAAAAAAGAAACAAATAAATGGCAGTATATACCACGTTCAAGGATTGGAAGAACTAACATCATCAAAATGTCCATATTACCCAAAGTAATTTATAGATTCAATGCAACCCCTATTAAAACATCTATAACATATTTCACAGATACACAAAAAACAATTCATGTGGGGGCAACTTTGCCAGCGAGTCCCCCCATCTGCCATAGATGAAAGTAACACTAGCAAGACATAATCTTCTTGGGGAGGAGAGGTGACCAATCTCTCAGAGGAAAAAGGACAGAAGCCCCTTCCTCAATGGCTTCTATTGCGTTGTAATACACAGGAATACAGGCGATAAGGATCAAACAGTAGATAACATTTCAAAGAAATCTGAAGGCTTAGTATGAGTCAGTGTCTGTCAGGAAAGGGGGTTGCAGAAACTTTGAGAGACATACTCATTTTCGGCTCGGACCCTTGACATGTGAATGAAAGCACTATTAACAAAGCAGGCTTCACAAGACTTTTATGAAGTCTTTCTTATGCCCAGTTACCCCGGATCCCGCTCTAGCCAGCAAGAGTCTGCACCGCCTCCCCCATCACAGGTTTTCAGGCTTCAGTGGATTAGAGCCAGGAAGCACTTCTCCTAAAGGACATGGGGACTCAGGCTATGTCAGAATAGCTGGGGGGCGAGGATCCATCTCCCCCTCTTTGTTGCAGCCATCTGAGTCCTTCCATGATGGCTTCCCAAGTGATGGTGTCTGGCTTAGGTTGCCCCTTCTCTGAGGAGTCTTACCAATCATGGACTATTCAACTAAGCATTGGGGGCAGGGGAGTAAGCAGAGCCAGCATTTCCTACCACAGACTAGCTTTGTCTCCTTAGTGGCTCGCATTCTGGAGGTCGCTCACTCATCCTTAGCCATGGGAGGCAGTTACAATTCCTGAAACCAGGCAGAGCAGTTCCAAACAATTTTTAAATTTAAATGAAGCCATAAATGACCCTGAATAGTTATAGCAATTTTGAGAAAGATGAACAAAGTAGGAGGGATAACAGTAGTACCAAATATCACATTATATTACAAAGCCACTGTAATCAAAACAGTCTGGTACTGGAATAAGAACAGAAACAAAGACCAGTGGAAGTGAAGAGAGAGACCAGAAATTAACCCATGTGTCTATGGTTAATTAATATTTGGCAAAGGGGGACGAACATAAAATAGAGTAAAAATAGCTTCTTCAGCAAATGATTTTGGTAGATCTGATCCGTTACATATAAAAAAATGAAACAGAAGCACCAACTAAAACTTTACACAAAAATGAATTAAAGGTGGATAAAATGTTTAAACATGGCTCATGACACCACAAAAGTCCTAAAAGAGAACATAGGCTGGAAAATCTCAGATATTCCATGGAACAATATTTTCACTGATATGTCTCCTACGGCAAGGGACATAAAGGGAAAAAATGGGACTTCATCAAAATAAAAAGCTTCTGCACAGATAAACAAAGTATCAGCAAAATAGAAAGGAAACCAACCATATGGGAAAACATATTTGCAAATGATACCTTAGACAAGAGTTTAATCTCCAGGAGATCGGGGAAGATGGCGGCGGAGTAGGACAAAGGATTTGGCTTCTCTCCACGCACTGGAGAAGGACCTGGCTGATCTGCAGAAGAGCACAGCAGATGCCAAACTGGGACCCAGCATATAAGAAGGCAGGACGCCAGAGACTGTAGCGGACACTGAATGACCAGAGGTTGAGGAGAGGAGACGACTGCAGATCAACAAGGTAGGAGGGAGCAGCACAGAGGCGGTTGTGGGGGGGGGGGCCCTGCCAGGTGAAGCCAGGGCCCGGCCGGCCGCCCAGGTCTCTGAGAGCGGGGGGTGGGCAACACCGTCTCTGGGAGAGAACTGGTCACCGGCACCACCCCTGTCTGGCAGGGCGCAGATTGGAAAACACCATAAGAGATCAGTCTGCCAGTAGTGGCAGAGAGAGGAGTGAGCATTCGGAAGCAAACCAGAAAGCTCCGATAACCCGTGGAGTCAGGTTGCTGGCTTGGGAGAACTGAGAGTAGCCAGAGCACTCCCTGCTTCGAGGGGCCCGTGCCTGCCTGCAAGCAGTCCCGGGGAATCTCGGGCTGCTGTCTGGGCCTCCAGAAGTGGGTAAGTTCCGAGCTCCATCCCTACTCAGCTGGCACAGACCAGCTCCATCCCTGCTCGCCCGGTGGAGAGGCGGCACAGACCACCTCCATCCCCGCTCCCCCGGCGGCGAGGGGCGCAGGCCACCTCCATCCCTGCTCAGCTGGCGCAGACTAGGAGACACTGTGAGTCAAGCATTGATCTTAGGCTTGACCGGCTGCAAGTCGAGCGCGCCTTCCCGGTCTGCGAGTGGCCCGTGCCATCGCCAGCGCCTGCTCCTTCAGCCGCGCCCACCTTCCCGCCCCCCCCCGCCCCCCCCCCTTCGTTGACCACTGGTAGCGCGCACCTTCCTGTCCCCCAGGTGACCCGCGCCATTGCCGGCGCCTGCTCCTTCAGTCGAGCACGCTTTCCCGGCCCCCGGATTCATCGGTCTCGGGTCTCACGTGCCTTCCCGCCCCCAAGGGGTCCCGAGCAGGCCGTCTACTTGGGGAACTGCCAGTCGCCCCTGCTTTTCTGGTGGGGCGGGGTCTGCGCCTACCCTCGGCTTGGGGAACTGAGAGTCGCCCAGGTGATCCCTGTGGCACAGGATCTGCACTGGCTGACGAATAAATTCGGGGAGTCTCTGGCTGCTGGCTGGGCCCCTGGAAGAGAGCCAGTCGCCAGCTTCACCGCTACTCAGTCGGCACAGACAGGGAAACACAGGGAGTCAGGCTGTTGCTGTTGGTTTGGGAGAATTATGAATTGCCCTGTGTATTCAGCCACAACACAGGGAAAGGTGCACACCCAAGCCTACGAGAACAGGAAAGCCAGGCTAGGAGCGAGCACCCTCATGTCAGACCAGGGCTGGGAAGCCTGGGAGAAAATCCGCTCTCAGTACGGCGCGGGTGAGAGGCGCCAGTCTGGATCTTGGGGGGTACTGGCAAGACCAGTTGAGTATACCAAGGCGTGAGAAAAGCCACAATAACAGCCCCTCAGGTGGCTGCAGTTAGTGAGACCAGACGGTTTGACTCACTGGACACCAACCGGAGGAGTAGTGGGAGCAGAGAAGACCAAGATACCTACAGGAGACTGCATCACTGAATTCCACAGGTATCCTCCACAGAAGTTCACGCCATAAACTCAGGGTACCAGAACAGATCAATCTAAGAAGCTGAGGCCAAAGAGAAGACCAGCACAAACAATGGGGAGACAAAGAAACAATCCCCAAATGAAAGAAAAGGAGGAAGCCTCAGAAAGAATGTTAGATGAAATAGAGGCAAGTCAACTATCAGATGTGGAATTCAAAGCACTGGTTATCAGGAAATTCAAAGAGCTTACAACGAGTTACCAGAAACTACAGGGGAGCTACAATGAACTCTCCGCAAACCATACCAGCATGAAAAAGGAAGTAGAAACCATCAGCAAAGGCCAAGAGGAAATGAAAAATACAATTTCTGAATTGAAGAACACAGTAAAAGGTATGAAGAGTAGGATTGATGAGGCGGACGACCGCATAAGCGACCTCGAAGACAGGGTGGAAAGAATCTCCCAGACGGACGAAGTAATGGAAAAAAGAATCAGAAAAAAATGAGGAGAGTCTAAGAGAAATGCAAGACAATATGAAATGTAATAGTATCCGAATAATAGGAATACCAGAAGGAGAAGAAGAAGAACAAGGGATAGAAAACCTACATGAAAGAGAAATAACATAAAATTTTCCTAAGATGAGGGGAGAGAAAGTCACACAAATCCAGGAATCGCAGAGAGTCCCAGGCAGGTGGAACCCAAAGAGACCTACTGCAAGACACATCATCATTAAAATGGCAAAACTCCAGGACAAAGAGAGAATCCTAAAGGCAGCAAGGGAGAAAAAGGAAGTAACATACAAGGGGGTCCCAATAAGGTTGGCTAATGACTTCTCAACAGAAACATTCCAAGCAAGAAAAGAATGGCAGGAAATATTCCAAGTAATGAGAAACAGAGGCCTACAACCAAGGCTACTTTACCCAGCAAGGCTCTCAATCAAGATAGAAGGCCAAATAAAGAGCTTCCAAGACAAAAGAAGTCTAAAAGAATAGGCCTCCACAAAACCGGCTCTACAAGAATTACTAAAAGGGCTGCATTAAGGAAAGGAAGGAAAAGAGAGAGACAGAGAGGAACACAGGTACATAAATGGCAATGAATAAGTACCTTTCGATAATAACTTTAAACGTAAATGGATTAAATGCACCAATTAAGAGACATAGAATAGCTGAATGGATAAGAAAGCATGACCCACACATATGCTGCCTACAAGAGACTCACCTGAGGACAAAAGACCACCACAGACTGAAAGTGAAAGGATGGAAACAAATTTTCCAAGCAAATGGACATGAAAAAAAAGCCGGGGTAGCAATCCTCATATCAGACAAAATAGACTTCAAAAAAAAGGCTATAAAGAGAGACCCAGAAGGTCACTTCATAATACTCAAGGGAAGAATCCACCAAGAAGACATTAACATCATAAATATATATGCACCCAACACAGGAGCACCCAAATATATAAAGAAAATCCTAGAGGACCTCAAGAAAGATATTGACAGCAACACAATTATAGTAGGGGATTTTAACACCCCACTGTCAAAAATGGACAGATCTTCCAAACAAAATATCAACAAAGATATAGCAGCATTAAACGACACTCTAGAAGAAATGGACCTAATTGATATATATAGAGCCATCCATCCCAAAGAAACTAAATACACTTTCTTTTCAAACGCACATGGAACATTTTCAAAGATAGATCACATGATAGGACACAAAACCAGTCTCAACAACTTCAGGAAAATAGAAATCATACCAAGCATCTTCTCTGATCACAAGGGACTGAAATTGGAAACCAACCCCACAGGAAAAAACCCAAAACACCCAAAATCATGGAGACTGAATGGTAGGCTATTGAACAATGAATGGGTCAAGATTGAAATTAGGGAGGAAATCAAAAAACTCCTTGAAACAAATGAAAATGAACTCACCACAACCCAAAATTTATGGGACACAGTGAAGGCAGTCCTGAGAGGGAAGTTCATAGCGATACAGGCTCACCTAAAGAGGATAGAAACATTTCAAACAAACAACCTAACCCAACGCCTGCAAGAACTCGAGGAACAACAACAAAGACAGCCCAGAGCAAGTAGAAGGAAGGAAATAACCAAGATCAAAGCAGAATTAAATGACATAGAGACTAAAAGCACAATTCTAAAGATCAATGAATCCAGGAGTTGGTTTTTTGAAAAGATAAACAAAATAGACAAACCTTTAAGTAGGCTCATTAAGAAAAGAAGAGAGAGGACACAAATAAACACAATCAGAAATGAAAGAGGAGAGATTACAACTGATACCACAGAAATAGAAAGGATTGTAAGAAATTACTATGCGGAACTGTATGCCAAGAAATTTGAAAACCTGGGTGAAATGGACAAATTTCTAGAAAAATATAATCTTCCAAAACTCAATGAAAAAGAAGCAGAAAACCTGAACAGGCCAATAACAGCAAATGAAATTGAAGAAGTAATCAAAAAACTCCCATCACACAAAAGCCCTGGGCCAGATGGTTTCACAGGAGAATTCTACAAAGCTTTTAAGGAAGAGCTAACCCCTATTCTTCACAGACTATTCCAAAAAATCCAAAAGGAGGGAAAACTCCCCAACTCTTTCTATGAAGCCAGCATCACCCTAATCCCAAAGCCAGATAGAGACACAACAAAGAAAGAAAATTACAGACCAATATCACTGATGAACATAGATGCTAAAATCCTCAACAAAATATTGGCAAATCGCATCCAACAATATATCAAAAAGATCATACACCACGACCAAGTGGGATTCATCCCGGGGATGCAAGGATGGTTCAATATACGCAAATCAATAAATGTAATACACGAAATAAACAAAAGCAAAGACAAAAACCACATGGTCATATCAATAGATGCGGAAAAAGCTTTTGATAAGGTACAACACCCATTTATGATAAAGGTACTCAGCAAGGTGGGAATAGAGGGAACATTCCTCAATATAATAAAGGCCATATATGAAAGACCTACAGCCAACATCATACTCAATGGGCAAAAACTAAAAGCTTTTCCACTAAGATCAGGTACAAGACAAGGTTGCCCACTTTCACCACTTCTATTCAATATAGTATTAGAAGTTCTAGCTGCAGCGATCAGACAAGAAAAGGAAATAAAAGGCATCCAAATCGGAAAGGAGGAAACAAAACTGGCATTGTTTGCAGATGACATGATAGTGTACATGGAAAACCCTATAGCCTCTACCAAAAAACTGCTGGAACTAATAAATGAATTTGGCATAACAGCGGGATACAAAGTTAATATCCAGAAATCAAAGGCATTTTTGTATACCAACAATGAAGCAGCAGAAGCAGAAATCAGGAAAAAAATCCCATTCGATATAGCAAAAAGAAAAATAAAATATCTGGGAATAAACCTAACCAAGGAGGTAAAAGACCTGTATGCAGAAAACTACACAACACTGAAGAAAGAAATCAAGGAAGACACAAATAAATGGAAACATATACCGTGTTCATGGATTGGAAGAATTAACATCATCAAAATGTCCATACTACCCAAAGCAATTTACAGATTCAATGCAATACCTATTAAAGTACCAATGGCGTATTTCACAGACATAGAACAAACACTTCAAAAATTTATATGGAACCAGAAAAGACCCCGAATAGCTGCTGCAATTTTGAGAAAGAAGAACAAAGTAGGAGGGATCACAATACCTGATATCAAACTGTATTACAAGGCCACTGTAATCAAAACAGCCTGGTACTGGCACAAAAACAGGCACATAGACCAATGGAATAGAACAGAGAGCCCAGAAATAAACCCAACTCTCTACAGTCAATTAATATTCGACAAAGGGGGCAATAACATAAAATGGAGTAAAGACAGCCTTTTCAACAAATGGTGTTGGGAGAACTGGACAGCTACATGCAAAAAAATGAAACTTGAGCACCAACTTACACCATACACCAAAATAAATTCAAGGTGGATAAAAGACTTAAATATAAGCCGTGAAACCATTAAAACCCTAGAGGAGAGCCTTGGCAAGAAAATCTCAGATATTCCACGCAGCAATATTTTTACTGATACGTCCCCTAGAGCAAGGAACATAAAGGAAAGAATAAACAAATGGGATCTCATCAAAATTAAAAGCTTCTGCATGGCTAAGGAAAACAGTATCAAGATACAAAGAGAAGCAACAGCTTGGGAAAACATATTTGCCAATGATACCTCAGATAAGGGTTTAATCTCCAAAATATACAAAGAACTCATTCGGCTCCACTCAAAGAAGACAAGCAACCCAATCAAAAAATGGGCAGAGGACTTGAACAGACATTTCTCCAAGGAGGACATACAGAGAATCCAGAGACACATGAAAAGATGCTCGATATCACTAGCTATCAGAGAGATGCAAATTAAAACCGCAATGAGATACCACTTAACACCAGTCAGATTGGCTATCATAAACAAAGAAACAAACAACAAGTGCTGGAGAGGTTGTGGGGAAAAGGGGACTCTAGTTCACTGTTGGTGGGATTGCAGACTGGTACAACCACTATGGAAAACAGTATGGAATTTTCTAAGAAAACTAAAAATGAACGTACCTTTTGACCCAGCAATTCCACTCTTGGGAGTATATCCTAAGAACCCTGAAACACCAATCCAAAAGAACCTATGCACCCCGATGTTCATAGCAGCACAATTTACGATAGCCAAGAGTTGGAAGCAACCTAGATGCCCATCGGTCAATGACTGGATCAAAAAACTATGGTACATTTACACAATGGAATTCTATGCTGCAGAAAGGAAGAAGGAACTACTACCCTTTGCAACATCATGGATGGAACTGGAAAGCATTATGCTGAGCGAAATAAGCCAGGCGGTGAAAGACAAATATCATATGATCTCACCGTTAACAGGAATCTAAACAAACCAAACAAGCAAGCAAAATACGACCAATGACACTCAAATATGGAACAGGCTGTCAGGGTCCAGAGGGGAGAGGGGAGAGAATCATAGGGGAAAAGGGAATGGACTCACATGAACAAGTATAAAAGACACATGGACAATAACTATGGGTGGGGGGGTGGAAAGGGGAGGGAGGCTGGAAGCATGGGGTGGGGGGCAGGCAGGGTTGGGAATATAAGACAGAAACTTGTACTTGAACAAGAATTAAATAAAAATTATATTAAAAAAAGAGTTTAATTTCCAAAATATATAAAGTACTTACATGACTCCACTCTAAGAAGACAAGCAACCCAATTTAAAAAAATGGGCAAAGGACTTGGACACATCTCTAAGAAGGAGTTAAGAGGGCCCAGAGACATGAAAGTATTCTCAGCATCACTAGCCATCAGATAGATGCAAATTAAAACCACAATTAGGTACCACATTAAACCCATAAGAATGGCCATCATAACAAAATCAACAAACAATTGCTGGTGAGGTTGTGGAGAAAAGGGAACCATAATACACTGCTGGTGGGAATGCAGAGTAGTTTAGCCACTGTGGAAAACATTATGTAATTTCCTCTGAAAACTAAAAATGGAACTGCCTTTTGACCTGGCAATTCCACTGCTCGGATTATACCCTAAAAACCGAAACACCAATTCAAAAGAACCTGTGCACTACAATGTTCATAACAGCACAATTTACAATAGCCAAGTGTTGGAAGCAAACTAATTGCCCATTAGTAAATGAATTAATAAAAAAAAACCTACGGTACATTTTGGTACCTTTACACAAGTGAATACTACACAGCAGGAAAAAAGAAGGAGCTCCTACCATTTGCAACAGCCTGGATGGAAATATAGAGCATGATGCTACGTGATATAAGCCAGGCAGTGAGGGACAAATACCATATGATCTCACCTTTAACTGGAATCTAATCAACAAAATAAAAACCAAGCAAAATATAACCACAGTCATTGAAATTAAGGACAATCTGACGGTAAACAGAGGGGAGGTGGGAGAGGATAATGGGATGAAGGGGGACAGGTTTTCTGGAATAACTATAAAGGGTACATGGACAAAACCAAGGGAGGGTGGAAGCAGGGGAGGAGGTGTAGATGGCTGGGGTGGTTACCTCAGGGCTCAGCATAAAAGCAGTCATTTAAAAATAATTGTTTTAAATGAAAGAGATTAATTTGATAATCTTAAAACATGGGCCATATGGGAAGGGATTTGTTGGGATATTATCCAGGAATAGAAGTTCTGGCACATGTTATTTGGCTCTGTCTATTTTGAGAAAGGCAGCAAATGCTATTTCTTTAGGAAGATAGATGATAGATAGATAGTCTGGCACAAATAATGCCCTTTTGTAATAACAAAAACTTTTATTACAAAATAATCAACATGTACTAATGTAACATAATGCTATAACACTCAA
Source organism: Sturnira hondurensis (assembly GCF_014824575.4). Classification (NCBI taxonomy): domain Eukaryota; kingdom Metazoa; phylum Chordata; class Mammalia; order Chiroptera; family Phyllostomidae; genus Sturnira; species Sturnira hondurensis. The sequence goes on along the minus strand of NW_028090025.1, from coordinate 1,056,017 downwards.
GTACACCATATGACATTTTAGGTGAATCTTTTAAATTAAAACTATAAATTATTATACCCATATTATTATTCTATCAACAACACTCAAGCAGTACCCTGTATTTTCTCAACAGATTGCATCTTTGCCCTACAACTGGCAGGCACTCTTTTTGTGCTCTCCCTCTACATATCTAAAACTGAAGTGCCATCTGTTTTCCTTTCTCAGCAGCTGCTGTCTTTGCATTACCCATTTACTACTCTCCACAATGACAATACCTCCCTGAGGGAAGTTTTTAAATATGTCTAGTGACAGGTTTTTTCCAACTGCAGACCAAGGAACACTACTTGAACACCTGGCTCTGATGCCAGGGGACTAGACTACCACCCTCACAGCAGCACAGAGAGTATACTGAAACACACTGCAGTCTTTCGGAGAAAGAGGACTACTTTCTTTCTTTTATTTTATTTTAATTGTTGTTCAAGTAGTTTTCTGTTTTTCACTCCCACCCAAGCCTGCCCACCCATTCTTCCCTAATCCCTTCCATATCTACCACCCCTAGTATTTGTCCATGTGTCCTTTATATTTGTTCCTGTAACTCCTACACCTTTCCCCCTGAAATTCCCCTGTAATTTCCTCCACTCTCTCTTTGGTCACTGTTAGCCTGTTCTCAATTTCAGTGTCTTCGGTTATATTTTGTTTGTTTGTTTGTTTTGTTGTATAGGTTACTGTTAAAGCTGAGATCATATGCTATTTGTCTTTCATCACCTGGCTTATTTCACTTAGCATAATGCTTTCCACTTCCATCAGTGCTGTTGCAAAAGGTAGGAGCTTTGTTTTTCTGCTGCATATAGAATTCCATTATGTAAATGTACCACAGATTTTTCATCCACTTACATACTGATGGGCACCTAGGTTGCTTCCAACACTTGGCTATTGTAAATTGTGCTGCTATGAACATTGGGGTGCATAGGTTCTTTTGGATTGGTGTTTCAGGGTTCTTAGAATATAATCCTAGCAGTGAAAATGCTGGATAAAAAGGAAGATTCATTTTTAGTTTTCTTTAAAAAATTCCGTACTGTTTTCCATAGTTGTACTAGTCTGCAATCCCACCAACAGTGAACTAGGATTCCCTTTTTCTCTCATCCTCTCCAACACTAGTTCTTTGTTGCTTTGTTCATGGTGGCTATTCTGATAGGCATGAAGTGATATCTCATTGTGGTTTTAAATTGGCATTTCTCTGATAGCTAGCCACATTGAGCATCTTTTCCTGTGTTTCTGGATCCTCTGTATGTCCTCCTTGGAAAAATGTCTGTTCAAGTCTTTGCCCATTTTTTAAATTGGGTTCATTGTCTTCTTAGAGTGGAGTCGTGTAAGTTCTTTATATATTTTGGAGATTAAACCCTTGTCTAAGCTATCATTGGCAAATATGTTTTCACACACAGTTGGTTCTTCTTTTATTTTAATACTGTTTTCTTTAGCCATGCAGAAACTTTTATTTTAATGAGATCTCATTTGTTTCTTCTTTCCTTTATGTCTCTTGCTCTAAAGGACATATCAGTAAAAATGTTGCTGTGTGAAATAGCTGAGATTTTCCTGACAGTGTTCTCCTTTAGGACTTTAAATGGTGTCACAGTTTATATTTAAATCTTTTATTCACCTTTAATTTATTTTTGTGTATGATGTAAGTTGGTGCTTGAGTTTCATTTTTTTGCACAAAGCTGTTCCGTTCTCCCAAAAACCATTTGTTGAACAGACTATTTCTCTTCATTTTTGTTGCTGCCATCTTTGTCAAATATTAATTGACTGTACAGACGGGTTTATTTCTGGGCTCTCTATTCTGTTACACTGGTCTATGGGCTTATTTTTTGCCAGTACCAGGCTGTTTTGATTACAGTGGCCTTGTAATACAGTTTGGTAGCAGGTATTGCGATCCCTCCTACTTTGCTCTTCTTTCTCAAAATTGCAGCAGCTATTCGGGGTTATTTATGCTTCCTTATAAATTTTTGAAGTGTTTGTTTTATGTCTGTGGAATATGCCATTGGTACTTTAGTAGGTATTACATTGAATCTATAGATTGCTTGGGTAGTATAGACATTTTGATGATGCTAATTCTTCCATTCCATGAACAGGGTATATGTTTCTATTTGTTTGCGTCTTCCTTGATTTCTTTCTTCAGTGTTGTGTAGCTTTCTGCATATAGCTCTTTCACCTCTTTCGTTAGGTTTATTCCTTGAAATTTTATTGTTCTTTTTGCTGTATCAAATGGGATTTTTTCTTGAATTCTGCTTCTGCTGTTTCATTTTTGGTATACAAAAATACCTTTAATTTCTGGATATTGACTTTGTATCCTGCTGTTCTGCTGAAACAATTTATTAGGTAGACCAGTTTTTTTTCCCCAAGTCTATAGGATTTTCCATGTACACTATCATGTCATCGGCAAATGGTTACAGTTCTCTTTCCTCCTTTCTGAATTGAATACCTTTTATTTCCTTTTCTTCTCTGACTACAGTGGATAAAACTTCCAACACTCTATTGAATAGAAGTAGTGAAAGTGGACAACCTTGTCTTGTTCCTGATCTTAGTGGAAAATATTTTAGTTTTTGCCTATTGAGTATGATGTTGGCTGTAGGTCTGTCATATAAGGCCTTCATTATTTTGAGGAATTCTCCCTCTCTTCCCACTTTGCTGAATGTTTTTATCATAAATAGGTGTTGCACCTTATCAAATACTTTTTCTGAGTGTATTGTTATGATCATGTAATTTTTGTCTTCGCATTTGTTTATGTGATCTATTACATTTACTGACTTGTCAATATTGAACCATCCTTGCATCCCTGGGATAAATCCCACTTGGTCAAGGTGTGTAATCCTTTTAATGTATTGTTGAATGCGGTTTGCCAGTATTTTGTTGAGGATTTTAGCGTCTATGATCATCAGCAATATTGGCCTGACGTTTTCTTTTTTTGTTGTGTCTTTATCTGGTTTGGGGATTAGGATGATGCTGGCCTCATATAAAGAGTTTGGGAGTCTTCCATAATTTTAGATTTTTTGGAATAGTCTGTGAAGAATAGAGGTTTGCTCTTCCTTAAATGATTTGTAGAATTCTCCTGTGAAACTATCTGGCCCAGGGCTTTCGTGTGTAAGGAGTTTTTTTATTTCTGTTTCAATTACATCTGCTGTTATTCATCTGCTCAGGCTTTCTGCTTCTTCATTGAGTTTTGAAAGATTATATTTTTCTAGAAATTTGTCCATTTCACCCAGGTGTTCAAATATCTTGGCATACAGTTCTTCATAGTAATCTCTTACAATCCTTTGTATTTCTGTGGTTTCCGTTGTAATCTCTCCTCTTTCATTTCTGAACATGTTTATTTGGGTCTTCTCTCTTTTTTTTTCTTGATAAGCCTGCTTAAAAACTTGTGGATTCTGTTTATCTTTCCAAAGAATGAGCTTCTGGATTAATTGATCCTTACAATTGTGCTTTTAGTCAGTATGTCATTTAATTCTGCCCTGATCTTGGTTATTTCCTTCCTTCTACTTGCTTGGGGCTGTCTTTTTTGTTGTTCTCTGAGTTCTTGCAAGTGTAGGGTTAGCTTGTTTGTTTGAAATGTTTCTATCTTCCTAAGGTAGTACTGTATTGCTATGAACTTCCCCCTCTGGACTGCCTTCACTGTGTCCCATAAGTTTTGGGTTCTTGTGAATGCATTTTCATATGTTTCCAGAAACTTTCTCATTTGTCTCCTAATTTTATTCTTAACCCATTTGTTGTTTAATAGCATGCTATTCAATCTCCATGATTGCGTGTACTTTGGTTTTTTTGCTTGGGTTTGGTTTCTAGTTTCAGTCCCTTGTGGTTGTAGAAAATGCTTGGAATGATTTCAGTTTTGTTGAATTTGTTGAAGCTTGTTTTGTGTCCTATCATGTGGTCTGTTTTGAAAATGTTCCATGTGCATTTGAAAAGAATGTACATTTAGCTTCTTTGGGATAAAGGACTTTATATGTATCAGTTACATCCATTTCATTCATGGTGTTGTTCAATGACACAATATATTTGTTGATATTTTGTTTGGAAGATCTGTCCATTTTTGAGAGTGGGGTGTTGAAATCCCCAATTATAATTATGTTGCTGTCAATATCTTTCTTGAAGTCTTCTAAGATTTTCTTTATATATTTGGATACTCCTATGTTGGGTGCATATATATTTACAATATTTATGTCTTCTTGGTAAATTCTTCCCTAGAGTATTATGATGTGACCTTCTGGGTCTCTTTTTATGGCCCTTTCTTTGAATTCTATTTTGTCTGATATGAATATTGTTACTCCAGCTTTTTTTCCATGTCTGATTGCTTGGATAATTTATTTCCAGCCTTTCACAGCCCTTCACAGATGAAAGTCTGTGTAGGTCTTTCATTCTGAGGTGGGTGTCTTGTAGGCAGCATATGTGTGGTTCATGCTTTCTTATCCATTCAGCTACTCCATGTCTTTTGATTGGACCATTTAATCCATTTATATTTAAAGCTATTATTGATAGGTACTCATTCATTGCCATTTTTGTGCCTGTGTTCCTCTCTGTCTCTCTCTTTCCCTTCCTTTCCTTAAAGCAGTCCTTTTGGTATCTCTTGCAGAGCTGGTTTGGTGGAGGTGTATTCTATCAGACTTTTTTTGTCTTGGAAGCTCTTTATTTGGCCTTCTATCTTGATTCAGAGCCTTGCTGGGTAAAGAAGCTTTGGTTGCAGGCCTCTGGTTTTCACTACTTGGACTATTTTTTGCCATTCTCCTCTTGCTTCGAGCATTTCCATTGAGAAGTCAGCAGCTAACCTTATTGGGGCCCCCTTGTATGTTACTTCCTGATTCTTCCTTGCTGTCTTTAAGATTCTCTCTTTGTCTTGGAATTTTGCCATTTTAATTATAACGTGTCTTGAAGTGGGCCTCTTTGGTTTCCTCTTGATTGGGACTCTCTGTGTTTCCTGGATTTGTGTGACTTTTTCTCTCATCAAATTAGGGAAGTTTTCCATCATTGCTTTTTCAAATAGGTGTTCTATCCCTTGCTCTTCTACTTCTCCTTCTGGTATCCCTATTATTTGGATATTATTACGTTTCATATTGTCTTGCATTTTAGTTAATCCCTCTTCATTCTTTTTGATTCTCTTTTTATTTTCTTGCTCTTTCTGGGTGTTTTTTCTACTTTGTCCTTCAACTCACTGATCCAATCTTCTGCTTCATTGATACTGCTTTTGATTTCTTCTACCTTGTTCTTCAGTTCTGAAATTATATTCTTCATTTCCTCTTGGCCCTTGCCTATAGTTTCTATTTTCTTTTTCATGTTGATATAATTTTCAGTGAGTTCATTGTATTTCCCCTGTAGTTTCTGGTAGCTCATTGTGAGCTCTTTGAACTTCCTGATAACTAGTGCTTTGAATTCAATATCTGATTGCTGACTTGCCTCTATTTCATTGAGTATTTTTTCTGAGGCTTCCTCCTTTCCTTTCATGTGGGGATTGTTCCTTTGTCTTCCCATTGTTTGTGAGGCTCTTGTTGTTAGCTTCAGCTTCTTAATTTGATTTGTTCTGGCTATTTGGGTTTATGGTGTGAACTTCTGTGTTATAATACCTGTGAGTTTTGGCGGTGTAGTTTCCTTGATCTCCCAAACTCACTTGTCTTGGGCTGTCGTTTAAGTTGGCTCCGTGTTTGTCTTTGGGTTTGGTTGTTTGGGGGTCTTTCTTTTGTGGGTCCTTCCCACCAGCTGGTTAACTGATTGTCCCTCTCTTCACCACCTGTTTTATTTTGTTGTACTGGTGAAGGCAGGTTGTGTTGAAGGTAGTTCTATGTGTACAAGATTCTGATGACTCTCTTTTTCTCTTGTTCAGTTGTTTTACTGGGTATATTTCTTCACTATTTAGTTGTATTTCCAGATAGGTCTAGGTTTGTGTGCTTTCTACTCCCTCCTTCACCTTCTTCTGTTGTTATCTGTTGGTGGTTCCTTTGTTGATGTGTTTTGTCTTCCCGTGGATATCCTGGTCTTCACCACTTCCACACACTCTTTTTTTTTGTTTGATCAGTTGGACTGGGAGCCAAAATGGTTTATGACAGCAGGAGAGTATTCTATGATATTTAAAGTCACGGCTGGGAGAGAAGAGAAAGGAGATCTTTAGGCTATGTATAGCGTTAACCATAATCTTCAACCCAACTAGCCACTTTTAAGCAAGGATGTATAGAAGATAAGACTCTTGCTGGGGAGGGAAGGCCTGTGAGTTTGACTTAGAAAGCAGTGATGTTATGGGATGTCAGATTCTGAGGTAAGATGAGTGTAAAGGATAGTACATAGGTGTAGTGTGTGAGCAAATAGAGTTAACCACTACAGTGATAGAGTTCAGGAAACTGTGAAGGGGGGTAAGATCCAGGAGATGTGTTGTGAATTATTTACAGTTGTATAGAACAATTATTATTTACAATAATATTAAAGCAACAATCATATGACAGACTCTATGTGATCTGGAAAACAAGAATAGGGGGTATCGACCTTTGAGTAGTGTGCTAAAGGAACACAAGTGACGTGAAGGATAGTCAGTTAGCAATATACTATGGAAGAGAGAATGGGGGAAACCTGTCAAATGATACAGTATAACCAGCCAAGGCAAAGAAGCCTATACAGGAAGAGGAGGAATACAAAGATACTATTAAAATATAAAAGTTGGGAGAATAATGAAAATAATAATAATAATACAAATATGCAGCAACTTGTGGCTTCTCTGCTATAGCAAAGTGAAATTTTTCTGTTTGTCTTTACTGTCAGGATGTCCCCTTTTTGGGTCCAACTCTGGTCTTTTTGCAGTTCCAAGTTGTTTGTGTCACTTGTTGGTAAAAGAAAAAAAATGCAGGACAAGGGAGGAAGAAGCGACAAGTTTGGAAAGAAGAGAAGAGGGAATAAAACAAGAAAGAGGAAAACGGTATTGAAAAATTAAAAAGATAAAACATTACTTAAAAAAAAACGGAAAAAAACCATGCCTTGTTGGTTTTAAACTAGCCAAACCAGTTTTTCTGGCCTCGCTGGCTGCAGCAGGCTGAGGGGCAATTGGTGTGGTCTTTCTGCAAATGATCTCCCAAGAGCTAATCTGGCACCTCTCCCCAGTGCCCCATGAAGGGGTTCTAGGTCTTCTTCAGAGCACTCTTTCTCTGGGGGGTCATTGGTATGGGCTGGGGTGCAGGCTCACATGCACTGGCCAGGCTGCCCTGGGTCCCACGAGTTTGGGCAGGGACCCTTCCCAGCTCTGTGGGGGAACACAAGGCCTTCTGCACAACCTCGAGATTGCTGCCAGGCTGGGTGGGGAGCAGGCCAAGAGCCTGTCGCAGAAGAATCCTTCAGTTCACTTTCCAAAAACTTTCTCCTTAAGAAAGCCTGCCACTCAGCACAGCCCAATCCCCCAGCCAGACTGGTGACTAAGGGAGTCAGAGCCCGACAGTGCGCCTGTCAATTCTCCCAAACTGGCAACCACAGACTCCGAGGTTGATCACGGCCCTTTGTCCTTATTACCCTCTCTGCAACCTCAAGCAAACAGGTCTCTCCCAGTGTTGTCCAACCTTGCTTGGCCGGGGAAGGAGGGAGCTGATGACCCAGCTCTCTCCCAAGGACCCTGCGGCAGGCCCAGGGTTCCCAAAGAGTCTCCAGTAGACCTGCAGGGCACCGGTTCTGGGCTGAGACTGCTGCTGCTTTTTTCTCTGCTCTGGTCCCTGAGACTCTACTGTCCTGCAGCCATCTCCTTACCGTCTGTTTTTTTCTAATGTTCATTACAATTTGCATAGCCTTTTAATATTTCTTCTTTTGCTCCAATTTTATTTCACCTAATTCTCTATTCTCTGTCCTGTATTTTCTATTCTTTTTATTTATATTTTATATATTTTAAAACTTATCTTTATTTCAAATCTCACATTGTACCCTTCCCTTGCCTTACTCCATTTTGCCTTCTCCCTGTCCTTTCTTATTTTCATTATGAATTTCATTTCCTCAATTCTACAACTTGTTCATATACTTTACTCTTACTATTTTTCCTTCCTCTCTCCTCTCAGAATCATTCTTCATTTCTTCAGTCAGCTCACATTCTTTTTCTTGTTCTTATCATATTTTTATTTTCTTGCAACTTTTATAAATTGTGGCTTGTTTGGTGTGGATATTACAATTATTGCTGTTCTTTTTCAATTGTATTCCTATTTCTTCAGTATTTTTTTATTTCAAATTCACATGTCACTTTCCCCCATCTTACTCCATTTGCTTTCTTCTTGCCCTTGCTTTTTTGAGTTTGTAATTATATTATCTCCCTTTCTTAACCTCTATTCTATTCCTTACTCTTATTATTTCTCTTCCATCTATTCTCTCAAAATCATTTTATCTCACTGTAGGCCAGGGTTTTCAAATTCATTTTCATCAAGGGCCACATCTGCCTCACAGTTGCCTTCAAAGGCCCGGATGTAATATTAAGACCGTGTAAATATAACTACTCCTTAACTAGGGGCATGTAAGGGGAACTTCGGACAGCAAATTTTCCGAGGCTTCTGCAGATGAGAATAAAGAGTTGTCCCAGACACAAACTTGTTGTTCTGATGAGAAAAGAGTTGGTGATTCCCTCCAATTTCTCTGACATGGCTTTTATTAGGGTTGGGAAATTCAGAGAGATACCGCACACATGCATAACTTATCAATCAATGTCCAACAAGACTATAGTCATAAAAACCTAGCACTATCTATTGATAACAATTGAAGAAGCACAGAAATCTCTTCAGGTTGGGGTCTGCAAGACATGCTGATGCCAGGTGGCTATAAAGGTGTATATCATGAAGTAGGGAGTTTCACTTTTTATTCCTTGAACTCAAACATCTGGGTTATACCGACAGGGCTTATCACTGAGCAGAGCCAGCTTCAAATAACAAAAATGTACATTTTAGGCCTGATTCCCAAGGAACTTTCAGCATTAAAATTGAGTCATGCCTGCCACCTGCTTTATAACCTGATTTTCCAGGGAGACTTACCAGACCCTTTCAGAGCTTTCTCTTGCAGAGCTACAATCTCAAAAGCCACACAGAGTGGTCCCCAACAAGCAATGAGCTCAGCAGTCAACAGGTAGAAATAAGATGCCAGGCCAGATAAAACAAGATGGGGAGCTGGATTCAGCCTGTGGGTCTTGTGTGTGCCACCTGTACTATAGACATTTCATACTCTTTTTTCTTTAATATAATATTCTTGTTCTCTTTCCACTTTTATTAATCTCTGCTCAGCTGTTGTTGTTATTGACCCTGTTGTGGTTTTTATGCAATTTTACCCCCTTTGGTTCACTATTTTTTAATTTTATTTCAAACCTCCTATTATAGTCTTCCCTTTACTTACCCCAGTTTACAAATTTTATTTTCTCCCTTTCTTCACCTTGTTTCTATTCACTGCTCTTATTATTTTGTCCTCCTCCTTCCTTCTCAAAATCATTTTTCTCTCCTTTATTGATCTCAGATTCCTATTTTCCTATCTTATAATATTCTTAATCTCTTTTCACCTTTTAAAATTCTTGCTCAATTGTTGTTGATGTTGATGACATGGTAAGGAGGTATTTTTGCTAGTGTCAGTTTGGTTTTCTGAGTAGTATTGCTTTCTTAACCAGCACCTGTATAATAGCATACAAGACACGGCAAGGGTTGTGACTCCCAGTCAGCCAGCCAGAGGGAAGAACTCACCAGTGAAGGAGCCATCAATAATTGAAGCCCAAGTACAACAAGAGAGAACACATACATTGAATAAAGGGCAACGTTAGAATATCCAGATCAGGAGGTCAAAGAGACAGCACCATTCTGCCCCCAAAGAGCTCATACCACAGAAATCCACCCCATGAAGAGAGGCAGACAAATCAGAGCAAACTGAGATGCAGAAACAAATAAAAAGAGTCACTTAAATTGGGGAGATAATGAAATAACACCCAAATAAACAGGAAAATAAGGATCCCCAGAAAAAGAGCTAAATGAAATTGAGGCAAACAATCTATCAGAGATAGAGTTCAAAATAATGATTATAAGGATGCTAAAGTAACTCAGGGAGAGCTATAAGAAACTTTTTAGGAGTTACAAAGAACTTAGTGAGAACTACAGTGTCATAAAAAAGGACATAGAAACTTTGAATAAGAATCAGGAAGAAATGAAGAATAAAATATCTAAAATGAAAAATACACTAGAAGGAATTAAATCAGGCGACACGAAGCAAGGACCTAATCAATGAGCCAGATGACCAGGTAGAAATAAATATCCCGTCAGAGCAACAAAATGAAAAAATGAGTAAAAATGAATGAGGATATTTTGAGAGGGAAGGAAAATGGAGGAGGAGTGAATGGAAGTCACACTGACCTCCTCCCAGTGCAAATCTGGAACTACAACTCAATTGTGGAGAAGCCACCCAGAACAAACAACTGAGCAATAGCCAGAGAGAAGCAGTATAACTTCAGACAGACAGAAGAACCACATTTGGCACAACCTGTGTGGTAAGGAGTCCAGTAGAGACTCAAGAGAGTGGACTGTGTACCCACAGGTGGCAGCACAACAGGGATAATTAAATGGCTGATTGGATTTCCTTGAGAAGAGTGAGGTCTAAATCATAAGCTAGGATTCCCAGCCTAGAGCACTGGAGGCAAAAAAAGTACACAGATAACAACCAAGAGCAAAAAGCAGCAGGGTTCTTCTCTGCCAGAGATGTATGGGTAGAGATGCAAAGAGCTTTTTAAAGGGACAACACACACACATTTTTATTTGCAGACACTCACCCTTGCCTCTGACAAGGTCAGGGGTAGAGAGGGGTGAGATGCCTGAGGAGAGACTGGGAATGGAAGCTTTGGGGAGAGAACTGAGAGAGTAGATGCTGGGGTCCCAGTGTTGAGTAATCCTACAATAGCAGCAGCCTTTTTTTTTCAGGCAGACCATTCCCCTCTTATCAGCAGTAGCCTAAGGGGAAACAATAGCCACAACTCCAGGAGGGTGTCTGCCCTGGACTTTTGGTGCTTAAGCCTAGCTGTTCAGTGTAGAATGACCAGATTAACAACCAAGGAGAAAGCCAGAGACAGCAGATCACTGGCAAAAGGTGGACTTGAGAGACTTGAGGAGAGACTGGCGACAGAGCCCTTGGAGAGAGAACTCAAAGAGTAGCTGCAGGGATCCCAGTTCTGAGCCAACCTCCAGATAACAGCAGCCATTGTCCTCAGACAGGCCATTCCCCTCCAAGCAGCAGCAGCCTGAGGGGAAAAAATAGCCTCCATCCCAGGAGGGATACAAGCCAGCCCTACAGTACTTAAACCTGAGTGCTGAGTGCTGAGTGCAAAGTGACCAGGATAAAAATTAAAGGAGGCAACCAGGGACAGATCCCTGGAAGTATCAAACAGGATGCCTAAGGTAAGACAGGGTCAACATCTGACATCACCAGAGGCAGATACAGAAAGAAAAAAACAGTAGTAAATACAAGAGGTTACCTGGACGAAAGTCACTATGGTCCTCTCCATAATTTGTGATATTTTCTTTTCTGCATAGCTTTTTCACGTTCATTTCTTGTCCATCAAGTTTGTATATATTAAGACACTAGATTTCATACTATAGTGTATTCCATTTACATATTTTGCCCCTCCATCCTCAGCCCATTTCACCTTCCTCTTTCCTCTCATTATTTTCATTTAAAAATTTTTTCCCTCTAGCTACAACTTGTTTCCATTCCACATTCTCACTACTTCTCCCTGTCCAGACACACAAAACCAATTTTCTTGTCAAGGGTCATTTCACATCCTTTTGCCTTGATCTTAAAATACCTGTGTTCTCTCTATACCTTTAACAATTTTTGCTAGTTGATTGTGGGTAGGATAGTTGTTGTTGCATTGTTTTTTTTTCAATTTTATCTTTACAGCTTCATTAATTTTGTATTTCATATACCAAATTTAACTAGTCCCCCTCATACTCTTTTTCTGTCTCAAATTTAATTTTGCCATCTTAGCCTGTTTTTTCTTTTCATTTTTGTCTTTCTTCTCTTTCTCTTTCATTCTGCCTTTTTCTTTTTCTTTATTCTACTTTTCTCTTTTCCCTTAAACTCCAGATTTTCACTTTTCCCTTTCTTAGCCTGGTTTTTATTCCTCACTCTTAGAATCCCCTCACCTTCTGTCATTTCCAAATCACTTCCCATTTCTCCAAACATCTCTTGGACTTTTTGTTTCTTTTCCCCTCTTATTCCCACACCAACTATATCAATTATAGCTTTTTTTGTTTTGATAGTACTGTGGTAGATCTTTCTCTCCAATTTCCTCCTATATTTTATTAAGTATTTACTATATTTCCTTCCTTGTTCTTTCTCTCTCACTTTATTTGATTTTATATTATTTTAATTTCTATTTAAACAAAATATTATACACTTCCCTTCTCATTACCACATCACTCCATTCCATATTCTTCATTACCTTTTGTACTCATGAGGTAAATTTTACCTTCTCTCTTTCCATTGCTCCAACTCTCAACCCCTGTCCATGCTCCTTCCTCTACCCTATCAAAATCATTTCTTTAAGTAGGTCGTCTCATATGCAATCTCCTTTCTTATACTAGTCTTAATCTCATTGCACCTTTATAAGCTGGTTCATTTGCTGTTGACAGTAGAATTGTGAGGGGGGATTATTTTTGTGGGTGTGGGTTTGTTTCCTAGGCTTTCTGGTTTTGTTCTGGTAGCACCTACACAACAGCACATAAGACATGGTAGGTGGAATGACCCTTAGTCAACCAGATGCAAGGAAAGACCAAACAAGGAAAAACCCAACAAAAATCAAAACCCAATTACATCCAGAGAACCAGCATAAAAGGAACAAATGACATCCCAACAGCATCAAGTTGACGTGATCAGTGAGACTGCTCCACTGAATCTAACACACCTCCTAACATAGAAGTTCACATCACAAAGTCAGGCTGTCAAATCAGATCAATTTAAGAAGCAGAAGCAAGCAAGCAAAATCCCGCAAATGATGAGAAGACAAAGAAACAATCCTCAATAAAAAGGAAAGGTGGGATTTTTAGAAAGAATGCTTGACTAAATAGAGGCAAGTCAACTATCAAATATGGAGTTCAAAACAGTGGTTATGAGGAAGCTCAATTACCTCAGTGTGAATTACCCAAAACTATAGAGAAACTAGAATAACTTAATACAAACTATATAAACTAGAAAATGGAAAGAGAAACTGTTAACAAGGGTCAAGGGGAATAAAGAATATAATTTCTGAATTGAAGAACAAAGTAGAAGGAATCAAAAGGAGCCTTGATGAAGCAAAGGATCAAATTGGTGAGCTAGAAGATAAAGTAGAAAAGAACTCCCAGAAAGAGCAAGAAAACAAAAACAAACTCAAAGAGAACAAAGAGGGTTTAAGAGAAATTCAGGACAACAAAAAAATGTAGTAATATCCGTATAATGGGGATAACAGAAGGAGACGAGGAGCAAGAAATAGAAGACCTGTTTGAAAAAGTAATGAGGGAAAACTTCCCTAATATGATGAGAGAAAAGGCCATACAAGTCCAGGAGGCAGAGAGGTTCTCAATCAAGAGGAACCCAAAGAGGCCCACTATAAGACATATTATAATTAAAATGGCAAAATTCAATGACAATGAGACCATCTTAAAGGCATCAAGGGAGAAACAAGAAGTAACATACAAGGGTGCCATGATAAGGCTAACAGCTGACTTCTTGACAGAAACATTACAAGCCAGAAAGCAATGGCAAGAAATAATCCAGTGATGAAAGGCAAAGGCATGCAACTGAGACTACTCTACCTAGTAAGTTTGTCGATTAAAATGGAAGGCAAAATAATGAGCTTCCCATACAAAAGAAGATGAAACAATACAGCCTAACCAAACCAACATAGCCATGTATGCTAAAATGACCACTTTAAGAAGAGAAAGGAAAACAGTGAGAAAGAAAGGCACAAAGATACAAAGAGAGCAAAGTAGCAATGAATAAGTATCTATCAATAATAACTTTAAATGTAAATGGATTAAATGCTCCAACCAAAATGCATTAAAAAAGCCAATGAATAAGAAAACATGACACATATATATGCTGCCTACAAGAGATCCACCTCAGAACAAAAGACCTACACACACTGAAAGTGTGTGTAGAAACAAATATTCTAAGCAAATGGACAGGAAAAGAAACCAGAGGTAGGAATATTTATATTAGACTAAATAGACTTCAAAACAAATGCCATTAAAAATACCTAGAAGGACACTTTATAATACTCAAGGAAGAACAAATCAAGAAAACATAAACATTATAAACTTATATGAACCCAACACAGGATTGCCCATGCACATAAGGAAAATCTAGGAGAACTTAAAGAAAGATATAGACAGCAACACACTTATACTAGGGTATTCTAACACCCCACTGTTAACAATGCATAGGTCTTCCAAACAAAATATCATCAAGGATATTATGGAACCGAATGACATTTTAGATCAATTAGACTTAACTGATACTTATAGAAACTTTCAACCCAAAGAAGCAAAATACATATTATTTTCTAGTAAAAATGAAACGCTTTCAAGAATAGAACATCTGATAGAGCACAATAAAAGCCTCAACAAATTCAAGAAAATAGAAAGTATACCAAGCATTCTCATGGGACATAGGGACCTGAAACCAAAAACCAACCTTGAGGAAAAAACTCAAAAACATGTAAACTCACAGAGATTGAAGAGCATGCTATTAAACAATGAATGGTTTAAGAATGAGATCAAGAAAAACAAATTTTTTAATTTTGGAATTTGAGTGAAGATGAACATAAAACAGTCCAAAACTTATGAAATGCAGCCAAGGCAGCCCAGAGAGGGAAATTTGTAGCAATAAGGGGAAACCTGAAAAAGAGAAATATTTGAAACAAACAACCTAACCTTACATCTACAAAAAGAAAACAATAAACAAAGCCAGGAGTTAGTAGAAGGAAGGAAATAACCAAGATAAGAGGATAAATAAATGACATAGACACTAAAAGAACAATTGAAAGAATGAATAAATCCAGGAGCTGGTTTCCTGAAAAGATAAGCAAAATCAATGAGCCTTTAACCAGATGCATTGACTAAAAAAAGAGGAATGCCCCAACTAAATACTTTCAGAAATGAAAGAGGACAGATTACAACTGATACCACAGAAATACAAAGGATTGTAAGAAATTGTTACAAACAACTATATGCCAAGAAATTTGAAAACCACGGTGAAATGGACAAATTTCTAAAAAAAATATAATCTTGTAAAACTGAATGAAGAAGCCAAAAGCCTGAACAGACCAATAACAGCAGACGGAACTGAAACAGTAATGAAAAAACTCCTAGTACACAAAACTCCCAGCCAGATGGTTTCACAAGAGAAATTTACAAAACATTTAAGGAGGAGCTAACCCCATCCTTCTCAAACTATGCCAAAAGCTCCAAGAAGAGGGGTGACTCCCAAACTCTTTTTATGAGGCCAGCATCATCCTAATCCCAATACCAGATAAAGACACAATAAAGAAAGGAAACTTGAGGCCAATATTGCTGATGAATATCAATGCTAAAATCCTCAACAAAATATTGGCAAATTGCATCCAACAATACATTAAAAAGATCATACAACATGTTCAAGTGATATTCATCCCAGGGATGCAAGGATAGTAAAATATTTGCAAATCAATAAACATAATACATCACATAAACAAAGCAAAAAAATCATATGATCATATCAGTAGATGCAGAAAAAGCATTTGATAAGGCACAGTACCCATTTATTATAAAAACGCTCAGAAAAATGGGAATAGAGGGAACATTCCTCAATGTAATAAAGGCCACATATGAGAGACCTACAGCCAACATCATACTCAATGGGCAAAAACGAAAACTATCCCTAAAGATCAGGAAAAAAACAAGGTTGTCCACTTTCACCACTTGTATTCAATATAGTATTGGAAGTTTTAGCCATAGCAATCATACAAGAAAAACAAACCAAAAGTATCAAAATTGGAAAGGAATAAGCAAAACTCTCATTGTATGCAGATGGCATGATAGTGTACATAAAAATGTTATAGACCCCAACCCAAAACTATTTGACATAATAAGTAAATTTGGCAAAACAGCAGGATAAAAAGTCAATATTCAGAAATCAAAGACATTTTTGTACACCAATAATGAAACATCAGAAACAGAAATCAGGGAGTAAAATCCCACTTGATACAAGAAAAATAAAGTACCTAGGAATAAACCTAACCAAGGAGTTAAAATACTTGTACTCAGAAGCCTACACTACACTAAAGAAAGAAATGAGAAAAGACACAGGTACATAAAACAATACTATGTTCACGGATTGGAAGAATTAACATCATCAAAAAGTCCATTCTACCCAAAGCAATTTACAGATTCATCACAATGCCCATTAAAATAGTAATGATGAATTACACAGATGTAGAATAAATATTCTAAAAATTATATGGAATCATAAATGACTCCAAATAGCTGCAGCAATTTTGAGTAATAATAACAAAATAGGAGATATAACAGTAACTGATATCAAACTATGTTACAAGGCCACAATAATCAAAACAGTCTGGTACTGGTATAAAAACAGACATATGGACCATTGGAACAGAATTGAGAGCTCAGAAATAAACTCAAGTCTCTATGGTCAATCAGTGCTCGACAAAGGAGGCGGAAGCATATAATGCAGTAAAAATAACCTCTTCAACAAATGTTGTTCGAAAATCTGGACAACTACATGCAAAAAAAATGAAACTTGCTTTTGATCAAGTACCTATGTAATAGCTACTGGGCTAGCTTCATTTTTAGGACAGTAGTTTAAAGTAGGAATTCATTTAAAATTTCATATATGAGAAAATAGAGGCTTAGAGAGAGCATACATGATTTCCAAAATGTTACAAAGGAAATGAGTGTAAGAACCAGAGTAGAAATTAATTTTAGGGTGCACTCATACTGCTTCAGCCTAGGTAGTGAGGAATGAACAAGATTTGCAGAAAGTGAAAAGGGAAAGTTGTTGCTAATTTCCTTGCAACTCTAGGTGCCTCTGTTTTAGAGATTTTACTAAAAATTAAACAAATGATTCCTCAAGGATACGGGACTTCATCTAATTGAAAGCTGACGCAGCCACTTGTTCATTCAGGGATTCTCACTGATGAAGAAGCAAAACCTTGGGCTTTGAGCACAGTGAATTATATTATGGAGTTCTTGCCACACAATATAGGCTAGAATAAATGTGGATGAAATTCAGGTGATCTCTTAGTATACTTTCTTATACCACAATAAGCACTGTTGAAAGCTAAATTTAAAAAAAGATGTTATACCCCTCCCTGCCCATTAAAATAGTAATGATGAATTACACAGATGTAGAATAAAATGGTAATGATGAATTACACAGATGTAGGCTGGAGTAGCTCAGTGGATTGAGTGCAGGCTGTGAACCAAAGGTCTGCTTGTTTAATTCCCTGTCAGGGCACATGCCTGGGTTGCAGGTCAGGTTCCCAGTTGGGGCCATGTGAGAAACAAACACACATTGATGTTTCTCTCCCTCTTTTTCTCCCTCCTTCCTTCTCTCTCTAAAAATAAATAAATAAAATCTTTTTTAAAAAGAAGTTATTCTAAGTGGCATATGGAGAGCTGCAAGAATGTGTTCCTTCACTGAAGCAAAACTGAAGAATGCCAAACCTGTCAGAATAAAAAAATTGTAACTCTGTATTCTAATAAAAAACTTAACATAGACAGGAGAAGATGGTGGTGAGGTAGGTAGGAGTGGAGCTTAGTTGGAGAACTATGCCCACTGGAACACCTAGACAATCTTCTGAGGAATAGAGTGAACAACCAATGGAATCCCAGCTTATATTAAATTTGGAGGCCCCAAATTGCAGGGGACATTGAAAAACAGATGGTAAGGAGATTGCGCGCTGGGACAGGAATCTGCATGGGGAGCAGGGCTGCTGTGGCCCTAGTGTGGTGCCTGCCACAGGATATGGAGAGGAAAGTTAGATCATCAGTTCCCTCCCCTACCAGAGAAGGGAGAGCAGCCTGGCATCAGGAGGAACCTGGATACAGGAAATCACTGAAGGGAATAGAGATGAAGTGGGAGACACACAGGCCAGATACATCCACTGGGACTGTGGATGCTGGCACCAGAGAAATTTGGGTGTGAGGCAACACCTGGAGAAGAGAGGAGTTGGGCCGTGTTGGACCCTGACTCTGATAGTCTCCGGACTGGTTGAAAATTTGGGCTGTGTGAAAAGCCATGCACTTGTTAAGAACTGCAGGCAGCTGCTTTGTAAGGAATTCTCAGCAGTGGCTGGCATGCCCTGAGGGTGATTTCAGCTGTGCATGCCCAGAGTGAGTGGCTGAACAGAACTGTGCAACCTGCTTGTCTCTCACTCTGTGCCCAGAGACAGTAGCTGAGCAGAACTGTGCACCCTATTTGTCTCAGGCTCTTCACTGGATATGGACTTGCATTGTGAGAAGGTGAGTGGCTGATTTGAGCCTGGCAGCTCATGGAGGACCTGGGAGGGCTGGAGGCCAGGAAACTCTGAATACTGAGACCCAGACCCAGTCCTCATCCTCTCAAAACCATAGGAAGGGAGAAAAGCAAAGCCCAGTAAATGCCCTCCTGTGGCATTTTTAAAGACCAGCACAACTTGTTTAACAGCTTTAAAGTCAGCATGAGGCTTGTTAGTATTTTTTTTCTTTTTGGATCCTCTCTCTTTTTTGCCACCTTTTTTTTCTTCCCCCAAGTGAGACAATAAGACATGGAGTTACAAAGTGTCCAGAGAGAGATTGAAAGGGAGCACAAGGCTAATCCCCCCAAACTGAGAAACTGAGGTAAATGTCACTTTGCTGTCCAATAAAGGTGACTTTTTATTGCTGATGTGTATTATGATTATCTTTTCATTATTTTTACCACTCTTATTTTATTAGAATTGTTTAAATTTGTCTTTTTTATGTTTAGATTTTCTCATTTTATTTCTGTTTAATTGCAGTGTGTGACTGGTTTTCCTCATTGTCTCTTTATTGTATTTTAATTTTTCTCCTTTCACTTCACCCATGTTCCAATAACAAACAACTCTCAGTCAAGTACATTCTATTTTGATTATCCAAATCATATATTTCTCATCACATTATTGTTGTTCCAGTACTATTGTAAATAATTGTTGTTCCACATAACTGTACACACTACACAGCAATCCTCCATTATCTTACCCTACTTAATTTCAATCCTGAGAAATATTATTATTGTGGTTCACCCTATTCTTTCTCATACTACATCTACTTTCTATCCTTTATTCTTATTATATCTCATCATCTAACCTTGCACAAGCACTCTGTTTTCTGGATTCAGCGCACAATCAACCTCCCCTCTAACTGGAGTCTTATAAGACTCTTTTAAAAAATAAAAACTGGCTAGTTGGGGGAAATACCAGTTAATGCCATACTTACCCAAGGAATCTCCTATCTTTTCTCTACTTGCTGGTACTTTAAATCCCATAAAATACTCTCCTGCTATCTTAATCCATATTTCCTACCCCCTGACACTAGAATAGGTGGGAGCTGCAACATCAGTATAGCTGCTGGAGGAGAGAACCCACCAACAAAGGAACCACTAACACGCAAAAACCCAAGTACAACAAAAAGAGCCCACGCAAACAGAAGAAAGGGCATACCTAGAACATCCAGACAATAAGATCAAAGAGACCACGCAACTGAGTCCCATAAAATTCCTACCACTGGAGTTCACACAAAAAGACAGCTAACAAAGTGAAACAAAGGAAGCAGAGAAACAAACAAAAAGAGTCACCTAAAATAGGGAGACAAAAAAAACCCATGAAATCTAAAGGAATGGAAGACTCCCCATTAAAGATCTCCAATAACAAAGATTATTGTTTTCTGGTTGATTTTGTATTTCTGTTCATTTTTTTAAATTTCTGGGTTTTTGTCTAATTTTGTAAATTGGTACTTTTCCATGTTGGTATGCCCTGATTCCCTTCTCTGTAACTTTAGTGAAGCTATTATAGGTTTTTGATTTGTGGTTACCATAAGGCTTAAAAAAGACACCTTATATTTATAACAATCTATTTTAGGGTGATAACAACTTCAATCATATAAATCTCCCTGGCTTTAGCCCCACCCCTTCTATTTTCTTAATTTTTATTTTTATATGTTTTATTTTGTTTTTTAATTATTTTATTGTTGTTCAATTACTCTTCTCTGCATTTTCTTCCTAACAATTCCCCCACCCCAGCCAAACCCACCTCCCTCCCTTGTTTCCACCTTCCCCCTTGGTTTTGTCCATGTTCGTATGTCCTTTATAGTAGTTCCTGAAAACACTTCTTCTCACTGTTCTCTCCCCACACCCCTCTGGCTATTGCTAGATTGTTCTTAATTCCAATGACTCTGGTTATATTTTGTTGGCTTTTTTCTTTTGTTGATTATGTTCCAGTTAAAGGTAAGGTCGTAGGGTATTTGTCCCTTGCCACCTGGCTTATTTCACTTACCATAACGCTCTCCAGTTCCATCCATGTTGTCACAAAGCAGAGGAGCTCCTTCTTTCTCTCTGCTGCATACTATTTCAATGTGTAAATGTACCATGGTTTTTTGACCCACTCGTTTCGTGATGGGAACTTAGGTTGCTTTCAGCACTTGGCTATTGTAAATTGTGCTGATGTTAACACTGGGGTGCATAGGTTCTTTTCCGTTGGTGTTACAGGGCTCTTAGGGTTCAATTGCAGCAGTGGAATTTCTGGGTCAAAAGGCAGTTTCATTTCCAGCGTTCTGAGGAAATTCAGTACTATTTTCCTCAGTCACTGCACCAGTTTGCATTCCCACCAACAGTGCACTAGAGTTCTTTTTTCTCCCCATCCTCTTCAACACTTGTTTGTTGATTTTTTCATAATGGCCATTCTGACGGGTGTGAAGTGGTATCTTGCTATGGATTTAATTTGCATCTCTCTGATGGCTAGTGATGCTGAGCATGTTTCATAAGTCTTTGGACCCTTTGTGTGTCCTCTTGGAGAAGTGTCTGTTCAAGTGCTTTGCCCATTTTTTAATTGGCTTGCTTGTCTTCTGAGAGTGGAGTCACATGAGTTCTTTTTAAATTTTGGAGATCAAACCCTTCTCTGAGGTGTCATTGGCAAATATGTTTCCCCACAGAGTTGGTTCTCTATTCTTTTTAATGCTGTTTTCTTTAGCCATACAGAAGCTTTTTATTTTGATGAGATCCCATTTGTTTATTCTGTCCTTTATGTCCCTTGCTCTAGGGGAAATATTGGTGAAAATATTGCTGCATTGAATATCTGACATTTTCCTGCCTATGTTCTCCTCTACAACTTTTATGGTGTAATGGCCTACATTTAAATATTTATCTACCTTAAATTTATCTTAGTGTATGGTGTAAACTGGTAATCTAATTTCATTTTTTGCATGTATTTGTCCAGATGTTCCAACACCATTTGTTGAAGAAACAGTTTTCACTCAATTTTATGCTGCTACCTCTATTGTCAAGTATTAACTGACCATGGAGGCTCGGGTTTATTTCTGGGCTCTCTATTCTGTTCCATTGGTTTATATGTGTCTTCTAATACCAGTACTAATGTGTTTTGATTACAATGGTCTTGTAATGCAATTTGACGTCAGATGTTGTGATCCTTCTTACAATATCCTTCTTTCTCAAAAGTGCTACAGCTACTCAGGATCATTTATAGTTCCATATACATTTTTGAAATGTTTCTTCTATATCTGTAAAATATGTCATTGGTTCTTTTTTTAAAAAATTTAATTCTTGTTCAGGTACAGTTTTCTGTCTTATATTCCCAGCCCAGTTCTCCGCATCTCCCTCTCATTTCCCCCCCCCCACCCTTAGTTATTGTCCATGTGTCCTTTATACTTGTTCATGTGAGTACATCCCCTTTTCCCCTATGATTCTCTCCCCTCTCCCCTCTGGACCCTGTCAGCCTGTTCCATATTTGAGTGTCATTGGTCATATTTTGCTTGCTTGTTTGATTTGTTGTTTAGATTCCTGTTAACAGTGATATCACATGATATTTGTCTTTCACTGCATGGCTTATTTCGCTCAGCATAATGCTCTCCAGTTCAATCCATGATGTTGCAAAGGGTAGTAGTTCCTTCTTCCTTTCTGCAGCATAAAATTCCACTGTGTAAATGTACCATAGCTTTTTGATCCAGTCATTGACCGATGGGCATCTAGGTTGCTTCCAACTCTTGGCTATCATAAATTGTGCTGCTATGAACATTGGGGTGCATAGGTTCTTTTGGACTGGTAGTTCAGGGATCTTAGGATATACTTCTAATAGTGGAAATGCTGGGTCAAAAGGCACATTCATTTTTAGTTTTCTTAGAAAATTCCATACTGGTTTCCATAGTGGTTGTACCAGTCTGCAATCCCACCAACAGTGAACTAGGGTCCCCTTTTCCCTACAACCTCTCCAGCACTTGTTGTTTGTTTCTTTGTTTATGATAGCCATTGTGACTGGTGTAAAGTGGTATGTCATTGTGGTTTTAATTTGCATCTCTCTGATAGATAGCGATATTGAGCATCTTTTGATGTGTCTCTGGATCCTCTGTATGTCCTCCTGGGAGAAATGTATGTTCAAGTCCTTTGCCCATTTTCTAATTAGGTTGTTCATCTTCTTTGAGTATAGTCAAGTGAGTTCTTTGTATATTTTGGAGATTAAACCTTTGTCTGAGGTACCATTGGCAAATATGTTTTCCCAAGCTGTTGCTTCTCTTTTTATCTTGATACTGTTTTCCTTAGCCATGCAGAAGCTTTTAATTTTTATGAGATCCCATTTGTTTATTCTTTCCTTTATGACCCTTGCTCTAGGGGACATATCAGTAAAAATCATGCTGCGTGGAATATCTGAGATTTTCCTGCCAATATTCTCCTCTAGGGCTTTAATGGTTTCACGGCTTATATTTAAGTCTTTTATCCACCTTGAATTAATTTTGGTGTATGGTGTAAGGTGGTGCTCGAGTTTCATTTTTTTGCATGTAGCTGTACAGTTCTCCCAACACCATTTGTTGAAGAAGCTATCTTTACCCCGTTTTATGTTATTGCCCCCTTTGTCAAATATTAATTGACTGTAGAGACTTGGGTTTATTTCTGGGCTCTCTGTTCTATTTCATTGGTCTATGTGCCTGTTTTTATGCCAGTACCAGGCTGTTTTGATTACAGTGGCCTTGTAATACAGTTTGATATCAGGTATTGCGATCCCTCCTACTGTGTTCTTCTTTCTCAAAATTGCAGCTGCTATTCAGGGTCTTTTATGGTCCCATATAAATTTTTGAAGTGTTTGTTTTATGTCTGTGAAATATGCCACTGGTACTTTCATAGGTATTGCATTGAATCTGTAAATTGCTTTGGGTAGTATGGACATTTTGATGACGTTAATTCTTCCAATCCATGAACACGGTATGTGTTTCCATTTATTTGTGTCTTCCTTGATTTCTTTCTTCAGTGTTGTGTAGTTTTATGCATACAGGTCTTTTACCTCCTTGGTTAGGTTTATTCCCAGATATTTTATTTTTCTTTTTGCTATATCGAATGGGTTTTTTTTCCTGATTTCTCCTTCTGCTGTTTCATTTTTGGTATACAAAAATGCCTTTGATTTCTGGATATTGACTTTGTATCCCGCTGTTATGCCAAATTCATTGATTAGTTGGAGCAGTTTTTTGATAGAGGCTATAGGATTTTCCACGTACACTATCATACCATCTGCAAACAATGCCAGTTGTGTTTCCTCCTTTCCAATTTGGACGCCTTTTATTTCCTTTTCTTGTCTGATCGCTGTGGCTAGAACTTCTAATACTATATTGAATAGAAGTGGTGAAAGTGGGCAACCTTGTCTTGTTCCTGATATTAGTGGAAAAGCTTTTAGTTTTTGCGCATTGAGTATGATGTTGGCTGTAGGTCTTTCATATATGACCTTTATTATGTTGAGGAATGCTCCCTCTATTCCCACTTTGCTGAGTAGCTTTATCATAAAAGGGTTTTGTAGCTTCTCAAAAGCTTTTTCCACATCTATTGATATGGTCATGTGGTTTTTCTCTTTGCTTTTTTTTTTGTGGTGTATTACGTTTATTGACTTGCGAATATTGAACCATCCTTGCATCCCTGGGATGAATCCCACTTGGTCATCGTGTATGATCTTTTTGATGTATTGTTGGGTACGATTTGCCAATATTTTATTGAGGATTTTAGCATCTATCTTCATCAGCGATATTGGCCTGTAGTTTTCTTTCTTTGATGTGTCCCTATCTGGCTTTGGAATTAGAATGATGCTGGCTTCATAAAAAGAGTTGGGGAGTTTTCCCTCCTTTTGGATTTTTTGGAATAGTCTGAGAAGAATAGGGGTTAGCTCTTCCCTAATGGCTTTGTAGAATTCTCCTGTGAAACCATCTGGTCCAGGGCTTTTGTGTAATGGGAGTTTTTTTATTACTTCTTCAATTTCATTTGCTGTTATTGGCCTGTTCAGGTTTTCTGCTTCTTTTTCATTGAGATTTGGAAGATTATATTTTTATAAAAATTTGTCCATCTCATCTAGGTTTTCAGATTTTTTGGCATACAGTCTGCATAGTAACTTCTTACAAACCCTCCAATTTCTGTGGTATCAGTTGTAATCGCTCCTTTCTCATTTCTGATTGTGTTTATTTGGGTCCTCTCTCTTCTTTTCTTGATGAGCCTATTTGAAGGTGTGTATATTTTGTTTATCTTAAAAAAAATTCCTGGATTCATTGAGCCATAGAATTTTGCTTTTAGTCTCTATGTCATTTATGTCTGCTCTGATCTTGGTTATTTCCTTTCTTCTACTTGCTCTGGGCTGTCTTTGTTGTTGTTATTCGAGTTCTTGCAGGCGTCGGGTTAGGTTGTTTGTTTGAAATGTGTCTATCTTCTTTAGGTAAGCCTGTATTGCTATGAAATTCCTTCTCAGGCTTGCCTTCACTGTGTCCTATAAGTTTTGGGTTGTTTTGAGTTCATTTTCATTTGTTATCAGAAGCCTTTTATTTCATCCCTAATTTCAGTCTTGAGCCATTCATTGTTTAATAGCATACCATTCAGTCTCCATGCTTTTGGGTGTTTTGGGTGTTTTCCTGTGGGGTTGGTTTCTAAATTCAGTCTCTTGTGATCAGAGAAAATGATTGGTATGATTTCTACTGTCCTGAATTTGTTGAGACTCATTTTGTGTCTTATCATGGGGTCTATCCTTGAAAATGTTCCATATGCATTTGAAAAGAATGTGTATTTAGCTTCTTTGGGATGGAGGGCTCTATACATATCAATTAGGCCCATTTCATCTAAGGTGTCATTTAATGCTTCAATATCCTTGTTGATATTTTGTTTGGAAGATCTGTCCATTTTTGACAGTGGGATGTTAAAATCCCCTACTGTAATTGTGTTGTTGTCAATATCTTTCTTGAGGTCCTTTAGGATTTTCTTTATATACTTGGGTGCTCCTCTGTTGGGTGCATATATATTTACAATGTTAATGTCTGTCTTCTTGGTGGATTCTTCCCTTGAGTATTATGAAGTGACATTCTGGGTCCCTCTTTATGGCCCTGTTTTTGAAGTCTATTTTTTCTGATATGAGAATTGTTACCCCGGCTTTTTTTTCTTGTCCATTTGCTTGGAAAATTTGTTTCCATCTTTTCACTTGTACTCTGTGATGGTCTTTTGACTTGAGGTGGGTCTCTTGTAGGCAGCATATGTGTGGGTCATGCTTTCTTATCCATTCAGCTATTCCACGTCTTTTAATTGGTGCATTTAATCCATTTAGGTTTAAGGTTATTATTGAAAAGTACTTACTCATTGCCATTTATGTACCTGTGTTCCTCTCCATTCCTCTCTTTTCCTTCCTTTTCTTAAAGTAGCCCTTTTAGTAATTCGTGTATAGCTGGTTTGGTGGAGGTGTATTCTTTTAGACATCTTTTTCTTGGAAGCTCTTTATTTGGCCCTCTGCCTTGATTGAGAGCCTTGCTGGATAAAGTAGCCTTGGTTGTAGGCCTCTGTTTCTCATTACTTGGAATATTTGATGCCATTCTCTTCTTGCTTGGAAGGTTTCCATTGAGAAGTCAGTAGCCAACCTTATTGTGACCCCCTTGTATGTTACTTCCTTTTTCTCCCTTGCTGCCTTTAGGATTCTCTCTTTGTCTTGGAGTTTTGCCATTTTAATGATAATGTGTCTTGCAGTAGGCCTCTTTGGGTTCCACCTGTTTGGGAGTCTGTGATTTCTGTATTCGTGTGACTTTATTTCTCCTCAACTTAGGGCAATTTTCTGTTATTACTCTTTCAAGTAGGTTTTCTATTCCTTGTTCTTCTTCTTCTCCTGGTATTCCTATTATTCGGATATTATTACGTTTCATATTATCTTGCATTTTCTTAAACTCTCCTCATTCTTTCTGATTCTTTTTTCCATTATTTGGTCTGTCTAGGAGATTCCTTCTATCCTGTCTTTGATCTCACTTATGCGGTCTTCCACCTCACCTCATCGATCCTACTCTTCATACCTTCTACTATTTTCTGCAGTTCAGAAATTGTATTCTTCATTTCCTCTTGGCCTTTGCTGATGGTTTCTGTTTCCTTTATCATGTTGGTATAGTTTGCGGAGAGTTCATTGTAGCTCCCCTATAGTTTCTGGTAGCTTGTTGTAAGCTCTTTGTTTTTCTTGATAACCAGTGCTTTGAATTCAATATCTGATTGTTGGCTTGCCTCTAGTTCATCTAACATTTTTTCTGAAGCTTCCTCCTTTTCTTTCATTTGGGGATTGTTTCTTTGTTTTCCCATAGTTTGTGTTGCTGTTCTGGTTCCCTGGGTTTATGGTTTGAACTTCTGTGGTAGGATACCTGTGAAATTCAGTGGTGCAGTCTCCTGTAGGTATCTTAGTGTTCTCAGCTTCCACCTACTCCTCTTGTTGGTTTCCAGCTGGTCAAACCTTTTCTTCTGCTCTTACTAGCTGCAGCAGCCTGAGGAGCTATTAGTATGGCCTTTCTCTCATCTCTGTGAACTCAACTGGTCTTGCCAGTGCCCTCCCAAGATCCAGACTGGTGCTGCTCTCCCGTGCCCCACTCAGAGCAGGTTTTCCCCCAGGCTTCCCAGCCCTGGCCCGGCGTGAGGGCCCGGGCTCCCAGGCAGGCTTTCCTTGTCTCGCAGGCTTGGGCCTGGACCTTTCCCAGTGCTGTGGCAGAACACACAGGGCAACTCACAATTCTTCCAAGCCGGCAGCCACAGCCTGACTCCGGGTGCTTCTCAGTCTGCGCTGGCTGGGTATGGAGGGAGCTGGCGACTGGTGCCCTTCCAGGGGCCCTGCCAATATCCCGCAGCTCCCGAAGACTGTGGGAGCGCAGGCTCAGGTCCCGCACTACCAGGAATGCACGGGCGACTCTCAGTTCCCCAAGCCGGCAACCACAGCCTGACTCAATGGGTTATCAGAGCTCTCTGGTTTGCTTCTCAATGCCCACTCCTCTCTCTGCCACTACAGGCAAACCGATCTCTCCTGGTGTTTTCCAATCTGTGCCTTTCTTGTTAGGGAGGATGCCAGTGACTAGTTCTCTCCCAGGGTTGTTGTTGCCCGCCCTTGGCTCTCAGAGACCAAGGCGGCCCAGCTAGTGCCCTGGCGCAGCCCGGAGGAGGGCCTGCAGCCTCTGTGCTGTTCCCTCGTACCTTGTTGATCTGCAGTCGTCTCCTCTCCTCAGCCTCTGTTCATTCAGTGTCCGCTACACTTTCTGGAGTCCTGCCTTCCTATATGCTGGGTCCCTGTTGAGTATCAGCTGTGCTCCTCCACCGATCAGCCCAGTTTTTCTCTGGTGAGTGGAGGGAAGCAAAATCTTTGTCCTACTCTGCTGCCATCTTCCTCCCTCCCCCCCTCATTAGTTCTCTAATAGGGATTGCTTTGAATCTGTAGATAGCTTAGGTTAGTATGGACCTTTGATGATGTTAATTATTTTTTAAAAAAAATTTATTCATTTACCTTTAGATGGGAAGGGAAGGAGAGAGTGAGAGAAATATCAATGTATGGTTTTCTCTCATGTGTCTCCCGTTGGTAAATGGCCTGAAACCCAGGCATGTGCCCTGATTGGGAATGGAACCATGATGGTCTGGTTCGTAGGCCCTCATTCAATCCACTGAGCTACACCAGCCAGGGCTGATGGTGTTAATTCTTGCAGTCCTTGAACACAGTATATGCTGCCATTTGTTTGTGTCTTTCTTAATTTCTTTCTTCAGTGTTTTGTAGTTTTCTGAGTACAGGTCTTTTACATCCTTGGTTAGGTTTATTCCTAGATATTTCATTTTTCTTGTTGCTATATCAAATGAAATTTTACCCCTGATTTCTGTGTGTGATATTTTATTGTTGGTATACCAAATAGCTTTCAATTTGTGAATATTGACTTCATATCCTGCCTTGTTGCAAAATTCACTTATTAGGTCAAGTATGTTTTGGGTGGAGTCTGTATCATGTTCCATGAACACTATCATGTCATCTGCAAGCAATGAGAGTTTTGCTTCCTCCTTTCTAATTTGGATGCTTTTTATTTTTTTTCTTGTCCAATTGCTGTAGCCAGGACATCCAATACTATGTTGATTAGCGGTAATGAAAGTGGATGTTCTTGTCTTGTCCTTGATCTTAGTGGGAAAGCTTTTAGTTATTGCCTATTGGGTATGATGTTGGCTGTAGGTCTTTCATACCTGCCCTTTAGTCTGTTGAGGTATGCTCCCTCTATTCCCACTTTGCTGAGCGTTTTTGTCATAAATGGGTGCTTTACCATATCAGATGCTTTTTCCACATCTATTGATATGGTCATGTGATTTTTGTCTTTCCTTTTGTATTCTTGTATTTTTGTCTTTCCTTATGTATTATATTTATTGATTTGCGAATATTGTCCTATTCTTGCATCCCTGAGATGAATCCCACTTTTAATGCATTCCTGGATGCAGTTTGCCAATATTTCGTTGAGGATTTTGGCATCCATGTTCATCAGCAATATCGGCCTGTAATATTCTTTCTGTTTTGTCTTTATCTGGTTTTGTGATTAGGATGATGCCGGCTTCATAAAAAGAGTTTGGGAGCCTTCCATCTTCTGGGATTTTTTTTTTTAATAGTCTATAAAGGATAGGGGTTAGCTTTTCCTTAAATGTTTTGTAAAATTCTCCTGTGAAGCCATGTGGTCAACGGCTTTTCTGGTCATCAGCTGTTATTTGTTTGTTCAAGCTTTCTGCTTCTTCATTCTTTTTTGGAAGATTAAATATTTTCTAGAAATTTGTCCATCTCACCTAGGTCTTCAAATTTCTTGGCGTATAGTTCTTTGTAATAATATCTTACAATCCTTTGTATTTGTTGTAATCTATCCTCTTTAGTTCTGATTGTGTTTATTTTGGCCCTCTTTTTTTTCTTGATGAGTCTGCTTAAAGGCTTGTCGATTTTGTTTATTTTTTCAAAGAATCAGCTCCTGGATTTATTAACCTTTAGAATTGTGCTTTTAGACTCTGTCGTTTAATTCTGCTCTGAGATGGTCATTTCCTTCCTTCTGCTTGCTTTGGGCTATCTTCGTTGTTCCTCCATTTCTTTCAGTTCTAAAATTAGGTTGTTTATTTGAAATGTTTTTATCTTTTTAGGTAGGCCTGTATTGCTATTAACTTCACTCTCAGGACTACCTTTGCTGTGTCCCATAAGTTTTAAATTGTTGTTTCTTCATTTTCATTTATTTCCAGAAACGTTTTATTTTCTTCCTTGATCCCATTCTTAACACATTCATTCTTTAATACCATGTTATTCAATCTGTCTCTTTTTGTTTTAGATTTTATTTATTTTATTTTGTTTCTTTTAAGAGAGAGGAAGGGAGGGTGAGAGAAAAAACATCAATGGATTGAGTGTGGGTGTGTGAATCAAAGAGTCATTGGTTAGATTCCCAGTCAGGGCACATGCCTGAGTTGCAGGCCAGGTCCCCAGTAGAGGACACATGGGAGGCAACCACATACTGATGTTTCTTTCCCTCTCTTTCTTTCCTCCCATTCTCTCTAAAAATAAATAAATAGTGAAGATGGCAGCAAGGTAGGTGGGAGCGAAGCTCACTTCTCCCTGTGCCCAGCTGGAACACCTAGCTGATCTTCTGAGGAACAGAGTGAACAGCCAATGAAATCCCAGCTCATACGAAGTTTGGATGCCCAAAACTATAGAGTACATTGAAAAACAGACAGTAAGGAGATTGCGTTGGGATGGGAAGGTCCCTGGGATTTGTGCAGGGACCAAGGCTGCCACGGTTCCAGCCTGGTGCCTGCCACATGATACTTGGAGAGTCAGATCACCAACTCCTTCCCTTCCAAATCATGGAGGGCAGTGTGGCACCAGGAGGGACCTGAATGCTTGAAGTCACTTGTGGGAATAAAGATGAAGTGGGAGACACACAGAGGCCATGCTCACATGCTGGATTGTGGACACTGGGTAGGTCATTACCTGGAAAATTGGGGAGCTGCGTGACACCTGAAGAAGGGAGAAGAGTTGGGCCATGGTGGACCCTGACACAGATAGTCTCTGGTCTGGTTAGAAAATCTGGGAGCTTGTTAAGAACTGCAGGCTTCAACAAGAGGATTTTACTAAAAGGAAAGTCTCTCAGTCACTGTTTAAGGAACTCTTGCACAGCAACCATCTCATGCCACTAACCTGGCAGCTAATTCTTGCTGTTTGCCTGTCAGCTGACTGGCACTTACCCCGTGGTGGGCTCTGGCCATGGTGAGCTTGCAACGAGCAAGGAGGCACAATACATGGATCTCGGCACAACTGGTGCATTAAAGGCACCAGCCTTGTGCAGATGGAAGGTGGGGGTCCGGCAGCTCATGGAGTACTTGGGCTGGAAGCTAGGCAACTGTAAATATTGTAGTCCAGACATGGCCCCATCTTTGCAAAACCATATAAATAGGGATAAGCGAAGTCAAGACCCCTCATCCTATGGTATCTATGAAGACCAGCAGAACTCACTGGGTTAAAGTCAATAGGAGGCTTTTTTTTCTCTCTTTTCTTTTTCTTTTTTGCTTCCCCCAAGAAAGACAATAAGACATGGAGCTGTGAAAGGTCGAGAGGCAGGTCCAAAGAGGGAGCACAAGGCTAACCCCAACAACTGAGAAACAGACAAATTTCACTTTGCTATCCTATAGAACTTGCATTTTATTGTTTATATAATTATCTTTTGTTATTTTTACTTATTTTATTTTATTAATATTTTTAATTTCTCTTCTTTCTGTTTAATTATCTTCATTTAATTTCTTTGTTTAATTGCATTGTTTGACAAGTTTACCTTACTCTCTCTTTCATATTGTATTTTAATTTGCCTTCTTTCACTTCACTCATGTTCCAATAACACAATAATCTTGATCATGCACTTTCTATTCTTCTTATCTGAATCAAATTATTTCCTGTCATATTATTGTTCTTCCTGTACTCTTGTAAATAATTGCTGTTACATATAATTGTAAATATTACACAGTATCCCTCCCTGATCTTAACCCAATTCACTATATTCCTGAGCTTTATTATTGTTGTGGTTAACTCTATCCTCTTGCACACTATGCCTATTTTCTATATTTCACTCCCACTATATCTCCTCATCTAACCTTGCACAAGCACTCTGTTTTCTGGATACAGCTCACAATCCTTCTCCCCTCCAACAAGAGTCTTATCTCTTTTCACCTTTATAAGAAGTAGCTAATTTGGTGGAATATCACAGTTAATGCTGTACTTATGCAAAGGATTTCCTATCTCTTCTCTACTTGTTCATACTTTAAATCCCATAGAATACTCTCCCACTGTCTTAATCCATTTTGCCTACCCACTGCCACAGATCACATACAAGAATAGGTGGGAGCTTGGAACATCAGTATAGCTGCTGGAGGAGAGAACCCAGCAACAAAGGAACCACTAACAGGCAACAAAAAGAACCCATGAAAACAGAAGAAAGGGCAAAACTAGAGTATCCGGACAAGGAGATCAAAGAGACCACACCACTGAACCACATAGAATTCCTACCATAGAAGTTCACCCTACAAAGACAGCTAGTAAAGCAGAACATCAGGACTCGCAGAAACAAACCAAAAGAGTCACCTAAAATTGGGAGAAAAAGAAAAAGCCTGCAATCAAAAGAAATAGAAGAATCCCCACTAAAAGAGCTAAATGAAATAGAGGTAAGCAAACTACCAGATACAGAATTCAAAAGAATGGTTATGAGGTTGCTCAAGGAACTCACAGACAACTACAAGGAACTAAGTGAGAACTACAACAGTATGAAAAAGGAAATACAAACTATAAACAAAAAGGAGAAGAAATGAAAAACAAAAATTTGGAAGTAAAAAATGCACTAGAAGTAATTACAAGCAGGCTGGATGAAGCAGGAGACAAAAATTCATGAACTGAAAGACAAGGTGGAAAGAAATACCCAGGTAAATAACCTCCATGAAAAAAGACCCAAAAATATGAAGATAGATTAAGGAAACTCTAAGATAACATGAAACACAACATTTGAATCATAGAAATATCAGAAGCAGAAGAAAAGGAACAAGAGACAAAAGTTATGTTTGAAAAAATAATGACAAAAAACTTTTCAAACTTGGAGAGGGAAAGCCATGTAAGTTCAGGAAGCACAGAGGGTCCCAGTCAAGATGAGCCCAATGAAGCCTGCTCCAAGACACATAATTAAAATGCCAAGTATTAAAGACAAAGAGAGAATTTTAAAGGCAGTGAGGGAGAAATAAGAAGTAACATACAAAGAGGCTCTGATAGGTCTAGCAGCTAATTTCTTAACAGGAACAATCCAATCCAGGAGAGAATGGCAAGAGATATTCCAAGTAATGAAACACATAGGCCTGGAAACACGATTACTCTACCCAGCGAGGCTCTCAATTACAATGGAAGGCAAAATAAGGAGTTTTCCAGAAAAATGAGGCTGAAAGAATACATCTCCACCAAACCAACACTACAATATATACTAGAGGCACTACTATAAGAAGAGAAAGGGAAAGAGCAAGAGAGAGAGAAACAAGAGTACAAAGGGGGAAATAAGTAAATACCTATCAACAATAACCTTAAATGTTAATGGATTAAATGCTCTAATAAAATGACATAGAGTAGCTGAATGGATAAGAAAACATGATCCACACATATGCTACTTACAACAGACCCA
This sequence comes from Sturnira hondurensis, assembly GCF_014824575.4. Classification (NCBI taxonomy): domain Eukaryota; kingdom Metazoa; phylum Chordata; class Mammalia; order Chiroptera; family Phyllostomidae; genus Sturnira; species Sturnira hondurensis. The sequence goes on along the minus strand of NW_028090025.1, from coordinate 1,022,817 downwards.
CCTCAGAAAAAAAAGACCTACACAGACTGAAAATGAAAGATTAGAAAAAATATCTAAGCACATGGACAGGAAAGAAAAGCTGGGGTAGAAATACTTACATTAAACAAAATAGACTTTAAAACAAGGACCACAAAAAGAGGCTCACAGGAAACTTCCTAACACTCAAGGGAAGAATCCGTCAAGAAGTCATAAACATTATAAACATATAAGCACCCAACATAGGAGCATCCAAATATATATGGAAAATCTTCATGAAAGATGTTGACAGCAACACTATTATAGTTGAGTAATTTAACACCCCACTGTCAAAAATGGATAGATCTTCCAAACAAAATATCAATAAAGATATTGTGTTATTGGACAGTGTCCTAGATCAAATGAACTTTGCTGATATATGTAGAACCTTTGATCACAAAGAAGTAAAATCCAACTTTTTTTCAAATACGTAGAACATTTTCAAAGAGACACCATGTGATAGGAAAAAATGTCTCAATAAAAATTCAAGACAATTGAAATCATACCAAGCATTTTTTCTGAACACAAAGGACTAAAACTAGAAACTAAGCTAAAGGAAAAAGCTCAAAAGCACTCAAATACATTGAGATTGAATATCAGATACTACTGCTGCCATACTTTCTGCCCTGGTTGGTGTGCCTCAGTGGATTGAGTGCAGGCATGGGAAACACAGGGTCACCAGATAAGATCCCAGTCAGGGCACATGCCTGGGTTTCAGGCCAGGTCTTTAGTAGGGGGTGCATGAGAGGTAACCACACCCACACTCAATCCACTGAGCTACACCAGCCAGGGCCTTTTATGTTTTGGATTTCACAATTTACCTATTTTTATTTTGTGTATTCATTAACAAATTATAATAGCCATAGTTATTTTTAGGCTGTTTCCTTTAAATTTTATAGTATAGTTAAGTGCTTAACAGACCATCATATAACAGAATTAGAGTTTTCTAAATCTGACTGTATATTACTTTTACTACTGTGTTATATATTTTCATGTTATTAATTAGTGGTTTCTTTTTTCATTTCAGCTTGAAGAACTTTTAGCATTTCTTGAAAGGCAGATCTCATGGTGATGAACTCCCTTAGCTTTTTTTTGTTTGGGAAAGTCTTTATTCTTCTACATTTCCTAAGGGTTAACTTTGACAGATAGAGTATCATTTGGTACAAATATGTTATATATTTTTTTATTTCTACACTTTGAATATATCATTCCACTCTATCCTGGCCTTTAAGGATTTCCTAAAGATCTGTTGAATTCCTAATGGCTGTTTCCCTGAAGGTTACAACCTTTCTTACTAGTGTTGCTTTCAGGATTCTTTCTTTGTCTTTGATCTTTCACAGCTTCATTATAATGTGTCTTCTAGGAGGTTGTTTTGGACTAAGGTAATATGGTGATATATTATCTTAATCAACTTGGACATTCAAGTCTCATCCGAAGTTTGAAAAGCTCTGAGTTATGATTTCCTTTTTTATTGTTGTTCAGTTATAATTGCCCCACCTTTTCCCTATTGCTCACCCTTACTCCAACCCCCCACTCCCACAGTCATTCCTCCCTCCCTTGTCTGTGCCCATGAGTCCTCTAGTCATGTTCCGTTTCTTGACCCTCCCCCTTCTTTCCATCTTTATTCCCCTTCCCACTCCCCTCTGGTCACTGTCAGTTTATTCTTTGTTTTCCAATTCTTTGGTTCTGTTCTGCTAGATTATTTGTTTTGTTTATTGTTTTGCACTTATAGGTGAGATCATATGGTATTTGTCCCTCACTGCCTGGCTTATTTCACTTAGCATAATGTTCTATAGTTCTATCCATGTTGTCACAAAGGGTAGGAGCTCCTTCTTTCTCTCTGCTGTATAGTATTCCATTGTGTAAATATACCATAGTGTTTTTTTTTATCCACTCACTTATTGATTGTCACTTAGGCTATTTCCAGCACTTGGTTATTGTAAATAATGCTGCTACAAATATTGGGGTGCATAGATTCTTTTGAAGTGGTGTTTTAGGAATCTTAGGGTATAGTCCCAGCAGTGGGATCAGTGGATCAAAAAGCAGTTCCATCATTAGTTTTTTTTTTGAGGAAATCCCATACTGTTTTCCACAGTGGCTGAATCAGTCTGCATTTCCACCAACAGTATACAAAGGTTCCCTTTTCTCCACTACCTCACCAGCACTTGTTTATTTGGTTATGATGGCCATTCTGACCAGTATGATGTGGTATCTCACTGTGGTTTTAATTTGCATCTCTCTAATGGGCAGTGATTCTGACATAATATTCTTTTCATATGTCTCTGGGCCCTTTGTATGTCCTCCATGGAAAACTGTCTGTTCAGGTCCTTTGCCCACAATTTAATTGGATTGCTTGTCTTCCAGGTGTGGAATCCTGTGAGTTCTTTATATAATTTGGAGATCAAACCCTTGTCTCAGGTATCATTGGCAAACACGCTTTTCTGATATGGTTGTCTCCCTTTTCATTTTGCTGATGTTCTCTTTATCCATGCAGAAGCTTTTTAGTTTGATGTAGTGCCATTTGTTTATTCTTTCTTGTACATGCTTTGCCCTAGGTGATGTATCAGGGAAAATATTGCTGGGTGAAATATCTGATATTGCTGCCTGTTTCCCTCTAGGACTTTTATGGTGTCATGACTTACATTTAAGTCTTTTATCCATCTTTAGTTTATTTTGGTGTAAATTGTTTATGATTTTTTAAAGATTTTTTAAATTTATTTCAGAGAAAGGAGGAGGGAGGGAGAAAGAGAGGGAGTGAAACATCAATGTGTGTTTGCTACTCACATGCCCACAACCAGAGACCTGCCCTGCAACTTAGGCATGTGCCCTTGACTGGCAATCGAACCAGTGACTCACAGGCCAGTATTCAATCTACTGAGCCATGCCTGCCAGGTCTGGTTATGATTTCTTTAAATAAACTTTCTTCCACAATCTCCCTCTCTTCTCCATCTGGGCCTCCAATGATTCTAATATAGTGTTCCAAAAATTACATAGGCTCTCTTTACTCTTTCATTAGTCCTCTTATTGTTGTTGTTGTTCTCCACTAACTGGGTTATTTCAAACTTTCTATACTATAACTCACTGATTCTATATTCTATTTGGTCTATTCTGACACTGATACTTTCTACAGTCATCCCTCACTATATCGCAGTTCACTTATTGAGGCTTCACTGTATCGTGGGTTACCTGCGGGGTTACCTGTGATGCAGTGAAACCACAATAAGTGAACCGCAATATAGTGAGGGGTGACTGTATACTTCACTGGTGACTACCCACATAGAATTTTATATGTTGTTAAAATTACATAGGTTTAAGAGTGTAGAAAGTGTTTAAGAGCATATAAAGTATTTATAAGGGTGTGGGAAAGGTTTATAGGAGCACGAGAAGGGTTTATAAAGCCTCAAGCCCTGACTGGTGTAGCTCAATGGATTGAGCACGGGCCTGGGAACCAGACAATCTCCGTTCAATTCCCAGTCAGGGCACATGTCTGGGTTGTAGGCCAGTTCCCAGCAGGGGACCCACGAGAGGCAACCATACATTGATGTTTCTCTCTCTTTCTCCTTCCCTTCTCCTCTAAAGATAAATAAATAAAATCTTAAAAAAATAAAGCCTCATAATACATATAAATAATAAAATAAATATAACGCCACTACTTTGTGGATTTTCACCTATTGCGGGGGTCTCTGGAATGTAACTCCTGTGACAGGTGAGGGATCACTGTATTGCAGTTTTCATTACATGCATTGAATTCAGCTCCAGAATTTGTTTTCTTCTTTTTAATAATTTCTTTCTCTTTGTTAACTTTCTCATTTTGTTCGTGTATTTTTTCCTGATTTTATTTAATTGCCTTTCTGTGTTTTGTTATAGTCCATTGAGTCTCTTCAAAATAGATATTTTGCAATTTTATCTCATAATAGTAGATCTCCATGGCTTTGAGTTTTATTACTGGAAGACAAATATGATCCTTTGGTAATGTCATATTTTCTTAATTTTTCATATACTTCAGAGTTTTGTGTCTTGGGTTTCACATTTGAAGTAGTAGTCAACTCCTCTAATATTTATTAACTAACTTCAGGAGAGAAATACCTTTTCTTCACTCATTTTATATATTCTAAGGCTTTCTCAAATCTTACATGCAAATACCTACTTCATGCTTCTTGCTCCCTCTTGTGGAAGAATTCTTAAACTTTTATGTGTTTTCTCAATTCTACAACACATCAGACTGGCTGCTGATAGCTTCTCTTTTGTTTCCCATAAGTGGTGTTACAGCTCAAGTTTGTGGTTTTTGCCTTGGCTATAGTCCATGGCTTGTTTTCTAAGCACACTCCTTGTCTGCCAGAGCTTGTTTTTGTTACCACCCTTGAGGATATACATAACAACCTGACTTTAGAGTGCTCACAGGCCAGATGGGAGGGTCCACCAATTAAGTTTGTCCAGTGGCTCATGTACAGGCTTCTTCCTGGAGTTCAGAATGCCCTCAGGGAAAAAAAAATGTCTTTTTAATGACCTTTGATATTTTTGTCTGCATTTCCTGATCTCCTCCCTCCTCTTAGTTATCTAGTTCCTACTTCAGTACTCTGGGTGCTGCAAGAAAGAAATGAGTTTTTCCAGCATTGGTTGACAGAGCATAGAAGCCAGCACTCACTACTCTTTTCCCCTCATGGAAAAGATTGCCCCTGGCTAGTTCACTCCCACCTTGTGAGAAGAGCAATGTTGACAAGGTTCCCCTTACCTTTTCCAATGCACTCAAACTGTTACTTTTGTGAGAATGGTTCTCCAGTGGAGTTCTGAAACTTCTCTCTGGAAACCTGGGCTTCTATAAAGACTGTCTCCATTGGGATCTCCCCAAGTCAGTGGTCTCCAGGTGTTACCTGACAGTGTCCAAAAGAGGCTGAGGCCAATTCACAGGTTCCACTTAGTTCCACAGCTCATTTTGTGGTCTGTCTGCATTATTATCCAGTGCACCATAAGGTGATACTGTTCCTGGTTTCATTGGCATATGATGGTAGATCCCACAGCTCCTACAGAGGCTTTTTGTTGTTGTTCAAGGTAGATGCTACATTATAGTTGTTAAAAAGGGGGACAAAAAAGAGAGATGTGTTATGCCACTGTGATGTTGATATTATCTCCTCCTCATTCAATATTGTGTCCTAATTGGAAAGAAAAAAGTGAAACTGTAAATTTAAAGATGACATGCTATCCAAGATCTGGCATAAATAGTGCCTTTATAAAAACTTTTATTATAAAATCATAAGAATGTTATTCTGTAACATAACACTATCGTACTCAAGTACACCATATGACAACTTAGATTAAATGTTTAAATTAAAACTATAAATTATTATACCCATATTATTACCCTACCAACCACACTCAAGCAGTTCTGCCAGACCCTGTATCCATAAAAGCCTAAAAAATTTCTAAAAGTTCTTAGGGCTAATAAACAAGTTTAGCAAACTTGTAGGATGGAAGATCAATATAAAAAAATTACTTGCCTTTCTGTATACTAGCAATGAACAAACTGAAAATAACATTAAGAACACAATTCCACATGAAAGTTCATCAAAAGTAGTAAAATAATTAGGAATGATTTAAACCAAAGAAGTGTTGCACTGTACACTAAAAATTTTGAAATATTGTTGAAGGAAATTAAAAGTCTAAATAAATGGAAAGATATACATGTTCCCAAACTGTAAAACTTAATACTGTTAAGATGCCAATACTCCCCAAATTGATCCATAGATTCAATGCAATTCCTATCAAAATTCCAACTGTTGTTTTTTGTTTTGCAGGAATAGGAAAGCTAATCCTAATATTCAAATGGAATGGAAGAGACTGTAAATAGCCAAAACAATCTTGAAAAAGAAACACAAAGTTGGAAAACTAAGGGTTCTTGGTTTTAAAACTTACTACAGCCCTGGCTGGTGTAGCTCAGTTAATTGAGCATGGGCTGAAAACCAAAGGGTCACTGGTTCAATCCCCAGTCAGGGCACATGCCTGGGTACCAATCAGGGTCCCCAAGGGAAGCCGTTTGAAAAGCAACCACACATTGATATTTCTCTCCCTCTATGTCTCCCTCCTTTCCCCCTCTCTAAAAATAAATAAATAAATCTTTTTTTTAGTCTTAAAAGCTGTTTTATTATTTTTATTTAATTCATGTTCAAGTAAAGTTTTCTGTCTTGTATTTCCATCCCAGCCCACCCTCACAGTGCTCCCCACCTCCCTGCCATTTCCACCACCCCCCCCTTAATTTTTGTCCAGGTGTCCTTTATACTTGTTCCTGTAAACCTTTTCTCTTTCCCCTCCAAATTCCCTCACCTCTCCCTTCTGATCAATGTCAGCCTCTTTATTTCAGTGTCTTTGGTTATATTTTGCTTGTTTGTTCGTTTTGTTGATTAGGTTCCTGATAAAGGTGACAACATATGGTATTCGTCTTTCACCACCTGGCTTATTTCACTCAGCATAATGTTTTCCAGTTCCATCCATGCTGTTGCAAAGGGTAGGAGCTTCTTCTTTATTTCTGCTGCATAGAATTCCATTGTGTAAGTATACCATACTTTTATGATCCATGCATTTACTGATGGGCACCTAAGTTGCTTCCAACACTTGGCTATTGTAAATTGTGCTGTTATGAACATTGGGGTGCATAGTTCTTTTGGATTGGTGTTTCAGGGTTCTTAGGGTATAATCCTAGCAGTGAAATTGCTGGATCAAAACACAGATCAATTTTTAGTTTTCTTAGAAAATTCCATACTGTTTTTCACAGTGGTTGAACCACTCTGCAATCCCAACAACAGTGCACTAGGGTTCCCTTTTCTCCACAACCTCTCCAACACTTGTTTGTTCCTTTGTTTATTATGGCCATTCTGACCAGTATGAAGTGGTATCTCATTGTGGTTTTAATTTGCATCTCTCTGATAGCTAGCGATATTGAGCATCTTATCATGTACATCAGGATTATCTGTATGATCTCTTGGAGAAGTGTTTGTTCAAGTCTTTTGCCCACATTTTAATAGGGTTGCTTGTCTTCTTAGAGTGTAGTTGTGTAAGTTCTTTATATATTTTGGAGATTAAACCCTTTTCTGAGGTATCATTGGCAAATATGTTTTCCCAAACAGTTGGTTCTCTTTTTATTCTAATACTGTTTTCTTTAGCCATGCAAAAGCTTTTTTATTTTGGTGATTCCATTTGTTTATTCTTTCCTTTATGGCCCTTGCTCTAGGGAACATATCAGTAAAAATGTTGCTGCATGAAACATCTGAGATTTTCCTGCCAATGTTTTCCTCTAGGACTTTAATGGTCTCACAGCTCATATTTAAATGGTTTATTCACCTTGAATTTGTTCTGGTGTATGGTGTAAGTTGGTGCTCGAGATTCTTTTTTTGCACATAGCTGTCCAGTTCTCCCAACACAATTTGTTGAAGATGCTATTGTTACTCCATTTTATGTTGCTGCCCCCTTTGTCAAATCTTAATTGACCATAGAGACATGGGTTTGTTTCTGGTATCTCTATTCTGTTCCATTGGTCTATGGGCCTATTTTGTGGAAATACCAGGCCATTTTTATTACAGTGGCCTTGTAATACAGTTTGGTATCAGGTATTGTGATCCCTCCTGCTTTGTTCTTCTTTCAAAAAATTGCAGATGCTATTTGGGGTTATTAATAGTTCTGCATAAATTTATTTTAACATTTTATTTATTTATCTTTAGAGAGGAAGGGAAGGAGAGAAGGAGAGAAACAGCAATGTGTGGCTGCCTCCTGTGAGTCCACCGCTGGGAACTGACCTGCATCCCAGGCATGTGCCTCAACTGGGAATTGAACCGCGATTGTGTGGTTTGCAGGCCCGCACTCAATCCACTGAGCTACACCAGTCAGGGAAGTTCTGGATAAATTTTGACGTCTTTGGTCTATGTCTGTGAAATATGCCATTGGTACTTTAATAGGTATTGCATTGAATCTGTAAATTGCTTTGGGTAGTATGGACATTTTGATGATGTTAATTCTTCCAATCCATGAACACGGTATGTTTCCATTTGTTTGTGTGTTCCTTGATTTCTTTCTTCAATATTGTGTAGTTTTCGGCATACAGGTCTTTAACCTCCTTGGTTAGATTTATTCCCAGATATTTTATTTTTCTTTTTGCTATATCGAATGGGATTTTTTTCTTGATTTCTGCTTCTGCTGATTCACTGTTAGTATACAGAAATGCCTTTGATTTCTGGATATTGACTTTGTATCCCACTGTTATGCCAATTTCATTTATTAGTTCGAGCAGTTTTTTGGTAGAGTCTATAGGATTTTCCATGTACACCATCATGTCATCTGCAAACAATGCCAGTTTTGTTTCCTCCTTTCCGATTTGGATGCCTTTTATTTCCTTTCCTTCTCTGATTGCTGTGGCTAGAACTTCCAATACTATATTAAATAGAAGTGGTGAACGTGGACAACCTTGTCTTGTTCCTGATCTTAGTGGAAAAGCTTTCAGTTTTTGCCCATTCAGTACGATGTTGGCTGTAGGTCTTTCATATATGGCCTTTATTATATTGAGGAATGCTCCCTCTATTCCCACTTTGCTGAGTAGCTTTACCATAAATGGGTGTTGTACCTTATCAAAAGCTTTCTCCACGTCTATTGTCGTGATCATGTGGTTTTTGTCTCTGCTTTTGTTTATGTGGTGTATTACATTTACTGATTTGCAGATACTGATCCATCCTTGCATCTCTGGGATGAATCCCATTTGGTCCTGGTGTATGATCTTTTTGATGTATTGTTGGATGCGATTTGCCAATATTTTGTTGAGGATTTTGGCATCTATGTTCATCAGCGATATTGGCCTAAAGGTTTCTTTCTTTGTTGTGTCTCTATCTGGTTTTGTAATTAGGATAATGCTCGCTTCATAAAAAGAGTTTGGGAGTTTCCCATCATTTTGGATTTTTTGGAATAGTCTGTGAAGAATAGGGGTTAGGTCTTCCTTAAACACTTTGTAGAATTCTCCTGTGAAACCATCTGGGCCGGAGCTTTTGTGTGATGGGAGTTTTTTGATTACTGCTTCAATTTCATTTGCTGTTATTGGCCTGTTCAGGCTTTCTACTTCTTCCTCATTGAGTTTTGGAAGATTATATTTTTCTAGAAATGTGTCCCTTTCACCTAGGTTTTCAAATTTCTTGGTATACAGTTCTTCATAGTAATTCCTTACAATCCCTTCTATTTCTGTGGTATCAGTTGTAATCTCTCCTCTTTCATTTCTAATTGTGTTTATTTGTGTCCTGTCTCTTCTTTTCTTAATGAGCCTACTTAAAGGCTTGTCTATTTTGTTTATCTTTTCAAAAAACCAACTCTTGGATTCATTGATCCTTAGAATTGTGCTTTTAGTCTGTATGTCATTTAATTCTGCTCTGATCTTGGTTATTTCCTTCCTTGTACTTGCTCTGGGCTGTCTTTGCTGTTGTTCTTCAAGTTCTTGCAGGCGTCGGGTTAGGTTTTTTGTTTGAAATGTTTCTGTTTTCTTTAGGTAAGCCTGTATTGCTATGAACTTCCCTCTCAGGACTGCCTTGGCCGTGTCCCATAAGTTTGGGTTTGTTGTGAGCTCATTTTCATTTGTTTCCAGAAACTTTTTGATTTCTTCCCTAATTTCAATCTTGACCCATTCATTGTTTAATAGCATACCATTCAGTCTCCATGATTTTGGTTTTTGGGGGTTTTCCCTTTGGGGTTGGTTTCTAATTTCAGTCCGTTGTGGACAGAGAAAATGCTTGGTATGATTTCAATTTTCTTGAATATGTTGAGGCTCGTTTTGTGTCCTATCATGTGGTCTATCTTTGAAAATGTTCCATGTGCATTTGAAAAGAATGTGTATTTAGCTTCTTTGGGATGAAGCGCTCAATATATATCAGTCAAGTCCATTTCATGTAGGGTGTTGTTTAGTGCAGCTATATCTTTGTTGATATTTTGTTTGGAAGATTTGTCCATTTTTGTCAGTGGGGTGTTAAAATCCCCTACTACAATTGTGTTGCTGTCAATATCTTTCTTGAAGTCTTCTAGGATTTTTCTTATATATTTGGGTGCTCCTATATTGGGTGCATATATATTTATGATGTTAATGTCTTCTTGGTGGATTCTTCCCTTGAGTATTATGAAGTGACCTTCTGGGTCTCTCTTTATGGCCCTTTTTTTGAAGTCTATTTTGTCTGATATTAGAATTGCTACCCC